>NW_026284554.1:35000-42500 GCF_023373465.1 Oncorhynchus keta
AGTTTTAGTATAGCCAATTGGAATTTGTTGTCTGTATATTTGATAATTTCATTGAGGATACCATCAACACCACAGGCCTTTTTGGGTTGGAGGGTTTTTATTTTGTCCTGTAACTCATTCAATGTAATTGGAGAATCCAGTGGGTTCTGGTAGTCTTTAATAGTTGATTCTAAGATCTGTATTTGGTCATGTATCATGTATATGTTTTTGCTCTTTATTCTTTGTTATAGAGCCAAAAAGATTGGAGAAGTGGTTTACCCAGACATCTCCATTTTGGATAGATAATTCTGTGTGTTGTTGTTTGTTTAGTGTTTTCCAATTTTCCCAGAAGTGGTTAGAGTCTATGGATTCTTCAATTGCATTGAGCTGGTTTCTCTGTCTCTCTCTGTCTGTCTCTCTCTCTCTCTGTCTCTCTCTGTCTCTGTCTCTCTCCCTCTGTACCCCCACATACTCTCTCTCATACGCTCTCTTCGTTCTCATACTGTCTTCCTCCCTCCATCTTAACCCCCATGCTAATGAGGTGGAATGTCAGGGTCAATGAGACATCCAGTCATGTCACTAATGTCAAACACATCATCCATCCACAGAGGTCCATCACTGAGGGGGAAAACACACTGTAATGAGAGAATATCTCATTATATTTGATGACTCCACACAGCCTCACTCTGGGTAGGAGGTCAGGGCTGACCACTGAAGGAGAGGTGATGTCAGGACACAGGAGGACACTATGCAGGAGGTCAGGGCTGACCACTGAAGGAGAGGTGATGTCAGGACACAGGAGGTGTCTGGGTAGGAGGGCTGACCACTCAGGTGATGTCAGGACACAGGAGGTGTCTGGGTAGGAGGTCAGGGATGACCACTGAAGGAGAGGTGATGTCAGGACACAGGAGGTGTCTGGGTAGGAGGCCAGGGATGACCACTGAAGGAGAGGTGATGTCAGGACACAGGAGGTGTCTGGGTAGGAGGCCAGGGATGACCACTGAAGGAGAGGTGATGTCAGGACACAGGAGGTGTCTGGGTAGGAGGCCAGGGATGACCACTGAAGGAGAGGTGATGTCAGGACACAGGAGGTGTCTGGGTAGGAGGTCAGGGATGACCACTGAAGGAGAGGTGATGTCAGGACACAGGAGGTGTCTGGGTAGGAGGCCAGGGATGACCACTCAGGGATGACCACTGAAGGAGAAGGGTGATGTCAGGACACAGGAGGTGTCTGGGTAGGAGGCCAGGGATGACCACTGAAGGAGAGGTGATGTCAGGACACATGAGGTGTCTGGGTAGGAGGTCAGGGATGACCACTGAAGGAGAGGTGATGTCAGGACACAGGAGGTGTCTGGGTAGGAGGCCAGGGCTGACCACTGAAGGAGAGGTGATGTCAGGACACAGGAGGTGTCTGGGTAGGAGGTCAGGGCTGACCACTGAAGGAGAGGTGATGTCAGGACACAGGAGGTGTCTGGGTAGGAGGTCAGGGCTGACCACTGAAGGAGAGGTGATGTCAGGACACAGGAGGTGTCTGGGTAGGAGGTCAGGGCTGACCACTGAAGGAGAGGTGATGTCAGGACACAGGAGGTGTCTGGGTAGGAGGCCAGGGCTGACCACTGAAGGAGAGGTGATGTCAGGACACAGGAGGACACTATGCAGGAGGTCAGGGCTGACCACTGAAGGAGAGGTGATGTCAGGACACAGGATGACACTATGCAGGAGGTCAGGGCTGACCACTGAAGGAGAGGTGATGTCAGGACACAGGAGGACACTATGCAGGAGGCCAGGGATGACCACTGAAGGAGAGGTGATGTCAGGACACAGGAGGACACTATGCAGGAGGTCAGGGCTGACCACTAAAGGAGAGGTGATGTCAGGACACAGGAGGTGTCTGGGTAGGAGGTCAGGGCTGACCACTAAAGGAGAGGTGATGTCAGGACACAGGAGGTGTCTGGGTAGGAGGTCAGGGCTGACCACTGAAGGAGAGGTGATGTCAGGACACAGGAGGTGTCTGGGTAGGAGGTCAGGGATGACCACTGAAGGAGAGGTGATGTCAGGACACATGAGGTGTCTGGGTAGGAGGTCAGGGCTGACCACTGAAGGAGAGGTGATGTCAGGACACAGGAGGTGTCTGGGTAGGAGGCCAGGGATGACCACTGAAGGAGAGGTGATGTCAGGACACAGGAGGTGTCTGGGTAGGAGGTCAGGGCTGACCACTGAAGGAGAGGTGATGTCAGGACACAGGAGGTGTCTGGGTAGGAGGTCAGGGCTGACCACTGAAGGAGAGGTGATGTCAGGACACAGGAGGACACTATGCAGGAGGTCAGGGCTGACCACTGAAGGAGAGGTGATGTCAGGACACAGGAGGACACTATGCAGGAGGTCAGGGCTGACCACTGAAGGAGAGGTGATGTCAGGACACAGGAGGACACTATGCAGGAGTACAGGGCTGACCACTGAAGGAGAGGTGATGTCAGGACACATGAGGTGTCTGGGTAGGAGGTCAGGGATGACCACTGAAGGAGAGGTGATGTCAGGACACAGGAGGTGTCTGGGTAGGAGGTCAGGGCTGACCACTGAAGGAGAGGTGATGTCAGGACACAGGAGGTGTCTGGGTAGGAGGTCAGGGCTGACCACTGAAGGAGAGGTGATGTCAGGACACAGGAGGTGTCTGGGTAGGAGGTCAGGGCTGACCACTGAAGGAGAGGTGATGTCAGGACACAGGAGGTGTCTGGGTAGGAGGCCAGGGATGACCACTGAAGGAGAGGTGATGTCAGGACACAGGAGGTGTCTGGGTAGGAGGTCAGGGATGACCACTGAAGGAGAGGTGATGTCAGGACACAGGAGGTGTCTGGGTAGGAGGCCAGGGATGACCACTGAAGGAGAGGTGATGTCAGGACACAGGAGGTGTCTGGGTAGGAGGCCAGGGATGACCACTGAAGGAGAGGTGATGTCAGGACACAGGAGGTGTCTGGGTAGGAGGCCAGGGATGACCACTGAAGGAGAGGTGATGTCAGGACACAGGAGGTGTCTGGGTAGGAGGTCAGGGCTGACCACTGAAGGAGAGGTGATGTCAGGACACAGGAGGTGTCTGGGTAGGAGGTCAGGGCTGACCACTGAAGGAGAGGTGATGTCAGGACACAGGAGGTGTCTGGGTAGGAGGTCAGGGCTGACCACTGAAGGAGAGGTGATGTCAGGACACAGGAGGTGTCTGGGTAGGAGGTCAGGGCTGACCACTGAAGGAGAGGTGATGTCAGGACACAGGAGGTGTCTGGGTAGGAGGTCAGGGCTGACCACTGAAGGAGAGGTGATGTCAGGACACAGGAGGTGTCTGGGTAGGAGGTCAGGGCTGACCACTGAAGGAGAGGTGATGTCAGGACACAGGAGGTGTCTGGGTAGGAGGCCAGGGCTGACCACTGAAGGAGAGGTGATGTCAGGACACAGGAGGACACTATGCAGGAGGTCAGGGCTGACCACTGAAGGAGAGGTGATGTCAGGACACAGGAGGACACTATGCAGGAGGTCAGGGCTGACCACTGAAGGAGAGGTGATGTCAGGACACAGGAGGACACTATGCAGGAGGCCAGGGATGACCACTGAAGGAGAGGTGATGTCAGGACACAGGAGGACACTATGCAGGAGTACAGGGCTGACCACTGAAGGAGAGGTGATGTCAGGACACAGGAGGTGTCTGGGTAGGAGGTCAGGGCTGACCACTGAAGGAGAGGTGATGTCAGGACACAGGAGGTGTCTGGGTAGGAGGTCAGGGCTGACCACTGAAGGAGAGGTGATGTCAGGACACAGGAGGTGTCTGGGTAGGAGGTCAGGGCTGACCACTGAAGGAGAGGTGATGTCAGGACACAGGAGGTGTCTGGGTAGGAGGTCAGGGCTGACCACTGAAGGAGAGGTGATGTCAGGACACAGGAGGACACTATGCAGGAGGTCAGGGCTGACCACTGAAGGAGAGGTGATGTCAGGACACAGGAGGACACTATGCAGGAGGTCAGGGCTGACCACTGAAGGAGAGGTGATGTCAGGACACAGGAGGACACTATGCAGGAGGACAGGGCTGACCACTGAAGGAGAGGTGATGTCAGGACACAGGAGGTGTCTGGGTAGGAGGTCAGGGCTGACCACTGAAGGAGAGGTGATGTCAGGACACAGGAGGTGTCTGGGTAGGAGGTCAGGGATGACCACTGAAGGAGAGGTGATGTCAGGACACAGGAGGTGTCTGGGTAGGAGGTCAGGGCTGACCACTGAAGGAGAGGTGATGTCAGGACACAGGAGGTGTCTGGGTAGGAGGTCAGGGCTGACCACTGAAGGAGAGGTGATGTCAGGACACAGGAGGACACTATGCAGGAGGTCAGGGCTGACCACTGAAGGAGAGGTGATGTCAGGACACAGGAGGACACTATGCAGGAGGTCAGGGCTGACCACTGAAGGAGAGGTGGTCAGGAACTGAACTGAATCTAAACCCACTCAGGTGCTGTTAATAACGAAGAGAGTTCTCCTCTCTAGCAGGAACCGTGGTGGAGGCTGTTTTTAGGGTTTAATCCCTGGCCCATCTCTCTTATCTCTACCTAAACCTCAGGCTCAGGCCCCTCAGAGACACAGAGGAGGACAGGACAGCAAGGCAAGGAGCTATATAGTTGGCAAGGAGAAGGTTCCACTCCTAAACAGAGCTATATAGTTGGCAAGGAGACAGTTCCACCCCTAAACAGAGCTATATAGTTGGCAAGGACACAGTTCCACCCCTAAACAGAGCTATATAGTTGGCAAGGAGACAGTTCCACCCCTAACCAGAGCTATATAGTTGGCAAGGACACAGTTCCACCCCTAAACAGAGCTATATAGTTGGCAAGGAGACAGTTCCACCCCTAAACAGAGCTATATAGTTGGCAAGGACACAGTTCCACCCCTAAACAGAGCTATATAGTTGGCAAGGAGACAGTTCCACCCCTAAACAGAGCTATATCGTTGTCAAGGAGACAGTTCCACCCCTAAACAGAGCTATATAGTTGGCAAGGAGACAGTTCCAGTTCCACCCTAAACAGAGCTATATAGTTGGCAAGGAGACAGCTCCACCCCTAACCAGAGCTATATAGTTGGCAAGGAGAGAGTTCCACCCCTAAACAGAGCTATATAGTTGGCAAGGAGACAGTTCCACCCCTAAACAGAGCTATATCGTTGGCAAGGAGACAGTTCCACCCCTAAACAGAGCTATATAGTTGGCAAGGAGACAGTTCCACCCCTAAACAGAGCTATATAGTTGGCAAGGAGACAGTTCCACCCCTAAACAGAGCTATATAGTTGGCAAGGAGACAGTTCCACCCCTAAACAGAGCTATATAGTTGGCAAGGAGACAGTTCCACCCCTAACCAGAGCTATATAGTTGGCAAGGAGAGAGTTCCACCCCTAAACAGAGCTATATAGTTGGCAAGGAGACAGTTCCACCCCTAAACAGAGCTATATAGTTGGCAAGGAGAGAGTTCCACCCCTAAACAGAGCTATATAGTTGGCAAGGAGACAGTTCCACCCCTAAACAGAGCTATATAGTTGGCAAGGAGACAGTTCCACCCCTAAACAGAGCTATATAGTTGGCACTGGCAGATTTTTCTATCCCTTCAGCGTGTGTGTGTGTGTGTGTGTGTGTGTGTGTGTGTGTGTGTGTGTGTGTTTAACTATTCTTGTGGGGACCAGAAGTCTATTTCTCGGTGGTTAGGTTAGGGTTAGAATTACGTTAAGGGTTAGGAGCTACGGTTCGTTTTAGGGTATGTGTATGTGTTAGGTTAGGGGTTCGGGAAAATAGGAATTTGAATAGGACTGAATTGTGTGTCCCCACAAGGTTAGCCTCACAAGTGTGTGTGTGTGTGTGGTTGGGGGGTACTGTGTGTGTGTGTCAGTGTCAGGGAGGAAGTGAATCAGAATGCCTACATTCCACAGCAAAGGCGTGGCCTAGAGAGAAAGGCTCCATTTATACCACAGAGGGTGCATCCCAAATGAAAGCCTTATTCCCACAGGACTCCAACAAGGACAGTGCACTGTGTAGCAAATAGGGTGCCAATTAGGACGCAGACAGAGCAGGAGGGAAGGAGAAAGAGAGGAAGGCAGTGTTGAGTCACCCACCACTGATGACAGAGTTAAAGTACAGTACATTCTTTCCCATGTCAGATGTCAGGGCCTATCAGAGAGAGGAAGGAGTCCTACCCTCACCATGTCAGAGCCTATCAGAGAGAGGAAGGAGCACTGTCCTCACCATGTCAGGGCCTATCAGAGAGAGGAAGGAGCCCTGTCCTCACCATGTCAGGGCCTATCAGAGAGAGGAAGGAGTCCTACCCTCACCATGTCAGAGCCTATCAGAGAGAGGAAGGAGCCCTGTCCTCACCATGTCAGGGCCTATCAGAGAGAGGAAGGAGTCCTACCCTCACCATGTCAGGGCCTATCAGAGAGAGGAAGGAGCCCTGTCCTCACCATGTCAGGGCCTATCAGAGAGAGGAAGGAGCCCTGTCCTCACCATGTCAGGGCCTATCAGAGAGAGGAAGGAGTCCTACCCTCACCATGTCAGGGCCTATCAGAGAGAGGAAGGAGTCCTACCCTCACCATGTCAGAGCCTATCAGAGAGAGGAAGGAGCCCTACCCTCACCATGTCAGGGCCTATCAGAGAGAGGAAGGAGTCCTACCCTCACCATGTCAGGGCCTATCAGAGAGAGGAAGGAGCCCTGTCCTCACCATGTCAGGGCCTATCAGAGAGAGGAAGGAGCCCTACCCTCACCATGTCAGGGCCTATCAGAGAGAGGAAGGAGTCCTGTCCTCACCATGTCAGGGCCTATCAGAGAGAGGAAGGAGCCCTGTCCTCACCATGTCAGAGCCTATCAGAGAGAGGAAGGAGCCCTACCCTCACCATGTCAGGGCCTATCAGAGAGAGGAAGGAGTCCTACCCTCACCATGTCAGAGCCTATCAGAGAGAGGAAGGAGCCCTGTCCTCACCATGTCAGGGCCTATCAGAGAGAGGAAGGAGCCCTACCCTCACCATGTCAGGGCCTATCAGAGAGAGGAAGGAGCCCTACCCTCACCATGTCAGGGCCTATCAGAGAGAGGAAGGAGCCCTACCCTCACCATGTCAGAGCCTATCAGAGAGAGGAAGGAGCCCTACCCTCACCATGTCAGGGCCTATCAGAGAGAGGAAGGAGCCCTGTCCTCACCATGTCAGGGCCTATCAGAGAGAGGAAGGAGCCCTGTCCTCACCATGTCAGGGCCTATCAGAGAGAGGAAGGAGCCCTGTCCTCACCATGTCAGGGCCTATCAGAGAGAGGAAGGAGCCCTACCCTCACCATGTCAGGGCCTATCAGAGAGAGGAAGGAGCCCTGTCCTCACCATGTCAGAGCCTATCAGAGAGAGGAAGGAGCCCTGTCCTCACCATGTCAGGGCCTATCAGAGAGAGGAAGGAGCCCTACCCTCACCATGTCAGGGCCTATCAGAGAGAGGAAGGAGCCCTGTCCTCACCATGTCAGGGCCTATCAG
>NW_026284554.1:47500-50000 GCF_023373465.1 Oncorhynchus keta
TGTCCATCCTCTCTCTGTCCATCCTCTCTCTGTCCATCCTCTCTCTGTCCATCCTCTCTCTGTCCATCCTCTCTCTGTCCATCTTCTCTCTGTCCATCTTCTCTCTGTCCATCCTCTCTCTGTCCATCCTCTCTCTGTCCATCTTCTCTCTGTCCATCTTCTCTCTGTCCATCCTCTCTCTGTCCATCCTCTCTCTGTCCATCCTCTCTCTGTCCATCCTCTCTCTGTCCATCCTCTCTCTGTCCATCCTCTCTCTGTCCATCCTCTCTCTGTCCATCCTCTCTCTGTCCATCCTCTCTCTGTCCATCTTCTCTCTGTCCATCCTCTCTCTGTCCATCCTCTGTCTGTCCATCCTCTCTCTGTCTGTGTTCAATGACCCATAATCCAGGCAGCACTGCTCCCCTGTGTGTGTGTCTACTTGCTGCCAGATGGCTTAATACCAGAGAGAGATGCCACACAGGTGTGAGTGTGTGTGCGTGTTTGTGTTTGTGTGTGTGTGTCTCTGCTTATTTTACAGATGACTGCTCTCAGAACAGATGGTTAACAGAACAGTTTTTCTATGTGTTTTTCAGAGGATCCACACAGTTTACACCGTGTCTTTTAGTTGTTTAGTCTGAGCCATGTCCCATCTCACCTCCTCCTCTGAGAAAGTGATGCCCCAAACCAACCCAACAACATGCTACCAGTCCATCTTGCCCTCCTATAGAGCTTTCATATGTAATGGCCCCTATTGTTGGTAGGACATGTACCATGTGGTTGTTTTGGCAACAGGGAATTGTCTTCCCACTCTGTTCGAGAGAGAGAGAGAGAGAGAGAGAGAGGGTTGGGCTTACACCTGACTATGTGTAAGTACGCAATGGAGGGTATTGTCTGACATGATTAGCACACACACACCTTTACTGCTGCTAGCGCCCAGGCAGAGCTCATCAGGCCAGGCTTAGTCGGCAGTGAAGTGGTACGTGTCCCATTGAGTTGGACTCAGTACAATCTACTGCAATGCTCACATGTCACGGACTATTCATGTCCAGTTGGAATTTGATCTTAGAAGTGACTGGCTTTAAATGAGTAGAGATTGAGTCTGTAATGTACCGCAGTGTGTTTAAGGCCGTGTATTGACTGATTGAGTCTGTAATGTACCACAGTGTGTTTAAGGCCGTGTATTGACTGATTGAGTCTGTAATGTACCACAGTGTGTTTAAGGCCGTGTATTGACTGATTGAGTCTGTAATGTACCACAGTGTGTTTAAGGCCGTGTATTGACTGATTGAGTCTGTAATGTACCACAGTGTGTTTAAGGCAGTGTATTGACTGAGTCTGTAATGTACCACAGTGTTTTTAAGGCAGTGTATTGACTGAGTCTGTAATGTACCACAGTGTTTTTAAGGCAGTGTATTGATTGAGTCTGTAATGTACCACAGTGTGTTTTAAAGGCAGTGTATTGACTGAGTCTGTAATGTACCACAGTGTTTTTAAGGCAGTGTATTGACTGATTGAGTCTGTAATGTACCACAGTGTGTTTAAGGCCGTGTATTGATTGAGTCTGTAATGTACCACAGTGTGTTTAAGGCCGTGTATTGACTGATTGAGTCTGTAATGTACCACAGTGTGTTTAAGGCCGTGTATTGACTGATTGAGTCTGTAATGTACCACAGTGTGTTTAAGGCCGTGTATTGACTGATTGAGTCTGTAATGTACCACAGTGTGTTTAAGGCCGTGTATTGACTGATTGAGTCTGTAATGTACCACAGTGTGTTTAAGGCCGTGTATTGACTGATTGAGTCTGTAATGTACCACAGTGTGTTTAAGGCCGTGTATTGACTGAGTCTGTAATGTACCACAGTGTTTTGAAGGCAGTGTATTGATTGAGTCTGTAATGTACCACAGTGTTTTAAAGGCAGTGTATTGACTGAGTCTGTAATGTACCACAGTTTCAGTGTATTGACTGAGTCTGTAATGTACCACAGTGTGTTTAAGGCCGTGTATTGACTGATTGAGTCTGTAATGTACCACAGTGTGTTTAAGGCCGTGTATTGACTGATTGAGTCTGTAATGTACCACAGTGTGTTTAAGGCCGTGTATTGACTGATTGAGTCTGTAATGTACCACAGTGTGTTTAAGGCCGTGTATTGACTGATTGAGTCTGTAATGTACCACAGTGTGTTTAAGGCCGTGTATTGACTGATTGAGTCTGTAATGTACCACAGTGTGTTTTAAAGGCAGTGTATTGACTGAGTCTGTAATGTACCACAGTGTGTTTTAAAGGCAGTGTATTGACTGAGTCTGTAATGTACCACAGTGTTTTGAAGGCAGTGTATTGATTGAGTCTGTAATGTACCACAGTGTGTTTTAAAGGCAGTGTATTGACTGAGTCTGTAATGTACCACAGTGTTTTGAAGGCAGTGTATTGACTGAGTCTGTAATGTACCACAGTGTTTTGAAGGCAGTGTATTGACTGAGTCTGTAATGTACCACAGTGTTTTGAAGGCAGTGTATTGACTGA
>NW_026284554.1:55000-62500 GCF_023373465.1 Oncorhynchus keta
AATTATTGACCTAGTCTACAATACTGGTATCTAATTACTGACCTAGTCTACAATACTGGTATCTAATTACTGACCTAGTCTACAATACCAGTATCTAGTTATTGACCTAGTCTACAATACTGGTATCTAATTACTGACCTAGTCTACAATACTGGTATCTAATTACTGACCTAGTCTACAATACCAGTATCTAATTACTGACCTAGTCTACAATACTGGTATCTAATTACTGACCTAGTCTACAATACTGGTATCTAATTACTGACCTAGTCTACAATACTGGTATCTAATTACTGACCTAGTCTACAATACCAGTATCTAATTACTGACCTAGTCTACAATACTGGTATCTAATTACTGACCTAGTCTACAATACTGGTATCTAATTACTGACCTAGTCTACAATACTGGTATCTAATTACTGACCTAGTCTACAATACTGGTATCTAGTTATTGACCTAGTCTACAATACTGGTATCTAATTATTGACCTAGTCTACAATACTGGTATCTAATTACTGACCTAGTCTACAATACTGGTATCTAATTACTGACCTAGTCTACAATACCAGTATCTAGTTATTGACCTAGTCTACAATACTGGTATCTAATTACTGACCTAGTCTACAATACTGGTATCTAATTACTGACCTAGTCTACAATACTGGTATCTAATTACTGACCTAGTCTACAATACTGGTATCTAATTATTAACCTAGTCTACAATACTGGTATCTAATTATTGACCTAGTCTACAATACTGGTATCTAATTACTGACCTAGTCTACAATACTGGTATCTAATTATTGACCTAGTCTACAATACCGGTGTCCAATTATTAGTCTACAACGTGGATTTTTAATCAGAAGTCTGAAATGTATTGATCAGAGCAATGTTCATTGGTCCATGTTATCTTCCCCGAGGGAGAGAGGAGGTATAGAGAGGGAGAGAGGAGGTATAGAGAGGAGAGAGTACTGGTATCTAATTACTGACCTAGTCTACAATAGGAGGTATCTAAGGGGGACTGAGGTATAGAGACAAGAGGAGGTATCTAATTACTGACGTATAGAGACAATAGGAGGTATAGAGAGGTATAGAGACTAATTAGGTATAGACAGGGGAGAGGAGGTATAGAGAGGGAATTACTGAGGAGGTCTACAATACTGGTATCTAATTATTGGAGTCTACAATACTGGTATCTAATTATGAGAGGGAATACTGGTATAGAAGAGGGACCTAGGAGGTACAATAGGGGGTATCTAATTATAGAGAGGGGGAGAGAGGAGGTATAGAGAGGGGGAGAGGAGGTATCTAATTAGAGGAGGTATAGAGACAAGACTGGTATCTAAGGTATAGACCTAGGTCTACAGGGGGAGAGGAGGTATAGAGAGGGAGAGAGGAGGTATAGAGAGGGGAGAGGAGGTATAGAGAGGGAGAGAGGAGGTATAGAGAGGGGGAGAGGAGGTATAGAGAGGGAGAGAGGAGGTATAGAGAGGGAGAGAGGAGGTATAGAGAGGGAGAGAGGAGGTATAGAGAGGGGGAGAGGAGGTATAGAGAGGGGGAGAGGAGGTATAGAGAGGGAGAGAGGAGGTATAGAGACGGGGAGAGGAGGTATAGAGAGGGGGAGAGGAGGTATAGAGAGGAGGTATAGAGAGGGGGAGAGAAAGTGGGGAGAAGGAGGGGGGGATAGACATGTTTGAGATTTTCTTCCATTTAGTCTTTAAACTGCCTCCATTAATAAGGAGTGGGGAGGAACAGAATGTAACACAACTCAGGAGCATTTTGATGTGGAGGGAATGTTTTTAAGAGCGCACAAGGTAGAGCGAGGCTCAGACTTCAGCGTTAGTAGTTATTTTGATGTCGCCATCAGCATAGAATGACACGGAGATCATTCTAATTCCATGGCTGTCACAACAAGGCTTTGGTGAGAGAACTGAACTCTGAAGGTCCCCGATGTCACCTCATCCAGTCTTCTATCTGTCGTGTTCAGGACAGAGCAGCAGCAACAGGACAAATCAATGTATTAATGCCTTGGTAATGATTTATTCATAATGGAGGTAGAGGGGTGCGTGTGTGCGTGTGTGCGTGTGTGCGTGTGTGCGTGTGTGCGTGTGTGCGTGTGCGTGTGTGTGTGTGTGTGTGTGTGTGTGTGTGTGTGTGTGTGTGTGTGTGTGTGTGTGTGTGTGTTGGGGATAGGCTAGTTGATGGATAGGCTAGTTGATGGATAGGCTAGTTGATGGATAGGCTAGTTGATGGATAGGCTAGTTGATGGATAGTCTAGTTGATGGATAGGCTAGTTGATGGATAGGCTAGTTGATGGATAGTCTAGTTGATGGATAGGCTAGTTGATGGATAGTCTAGTTGATGGATAGGCTAGTTGATGGATAGGCTAGTTGATGGATAGGCTAGTTGATGGATAGGCTAGTTGATGGATAGTCTAGTTGATGGATAGGCTAGTTGATGGATAGGCTAGTTGATGGATAGGCTAGTTGATGGATAGGCTAGTTGATGGATAGGCTAGTTGATGGATAGTCTAGTTGTTTTCCCTGGGCTCCCCATGCATATCCCTCACAAACACACGACAGCAACAAAGAAAGAGAAAGGAAGGAAGGAAGAGATGGATGGATAGAGAGATGGAGAAGGAAGAGATGGATGGATAGAGAGATGGAGGAGGAAGAGATTGATGGATAGAGAGATGGAGGAGGAAGAGATGGATGGATAGAGAGATGGAGAAGGAGAGATGGAGAAGGAAGAGATTGATGGATAGAGAGATGGAGGAGGAAGAGATTGATGGATAGAGAGATGGAGGAGGAAGAGATTGATGGATAGAGAGATGGAGGAGGAAGAGATTGATGGATAGAGAGATGGAGGAGGAAGAGATTGATGGATAGAGAGATGGAGAAGGAAGAGATGGATGGATAGAGAGATGGAGAAGGAAGAGATGGATGGATAGAGAGATGGAGAAGGAAGAGATGGATGGATAGAGAGATGGAGAAGGAAGAGATGGATGGATAGAGAGATGGAGAAGGAGAGATGGATGGATAGAGAGATTGAGGAGGAGAGATTGAGGGAGAGATGGATGGATGGAGAGGAGAGATGGAGAAGGAGAGATTGAGGAGGAGAGATTGAGGAGGAGAGATTAAGGAGGAGAGATGGATGGATAGAGAGATGGAGGAGGAAGAGATGGATGGATAGAGAGATGGAGGAGGAAGAGATGGATGGATAGAGAGATGGAGAAGGAGAGATGGATGGATAGAGAGATGGAGGAGGAAGAGATGGATGGATAGAGAGATGGAGGAGGAAGAGATGGATGGATAGAGAGATGGAGAAGGAGAGATGGATGGATAGAGAGATGGAGGAGGAAGAGATTGATGGATAGAGAGATGGAGGAGGAAGAGATGGATGGATAGAGAGATGGAGGAAGAGATGGATGGATAGAGAGATGGAGAAGGAGAGATGGATGGATAGAGAGATGGAGGAGGAAGAGATGGATGGATAGAGAGATGGAGGAGGAAGAGATTGATGGATAGAGAGATGGAGGAGGAAGAGATGGATGGATAGAGAGATGGAGGAGAAGAGATGGATGGATAGAGAGATTGAGGAGGAGAGATGGATGGATAGAGAGATGGAGGAGGAGAGATTGAGCAGGAGAGATGGATGGATAGAGAGATGGAGGAGGAGAGATTGAGGAGGAGAGATGGATGGATAGAGAGATGGAGGAGGAGAGATGGATGGATAGAGAGATGGAGGAGGAGAGATGGATGGATAGAGAGATGGAGGAGGAGAGATGGATGGATAGAGAGATGGAGGAGAGATTGAGGAGGAGAGATGGATGGATAGAGAGATGGAGGAGGAAGAGATGGATGGATAGGAGATGGATGGAGGAGAGATGGATGGATAGAGAGATGGAGGAGGAGAGATGGATGGATAGAGAGATGGAGGAGGAAGAGATGGATGGATAGAGAGATGGAGGAGGAGAGATGGATGGATAGAGAGATGGAGGAGGAGAGATGGATGGATAGAGAGATGGAGGAGGAGAGATGGATGGATAGAGAGATGGAGAAGAGAGAGATGGATGGATAGAGAGATGGAGGATGGAGATAGAGGAAGAGATGGATGGATAGAGAGATGGAGGAGGAAGAGATGGATGGATAGAGAGATGGAGGAGGAGAGATGGATGGATAGAGAGATGGAGAAGGAGAGATGGATGGATAGAGAGATGGAGGAGGAAGAGATGGATGGATAGAGAGATGGAGGAGGAAGAGATGGATGGATAGAGAGATGGAGGAGGAGAGATGGATGGATAGAGAGATGGAGGAGGAGAGATGGATGGATAGAGATATGGAGAAGGAGAGATGGATGGATAGGAGAGATGGATGGAGGAGAGATGGATGGATAGAGAGATGGAGAAGGAAGAGATGGATGGATAGAGAGATGGAGGAGGAAGAGATGGATGGATAGAGAGATGGAGGAGGAGAGATGGATGGATAGAGAGATGGAGGAGGAGAGATGGATGGATAGAGAGATGGAGGAGGAGAGATGGATGGATAGAGAGATGGAGGAGGAGAGATGGATGGATAGAGATGGATGGAGAAGGAGAGAGAGATGGATGGATAGAGAGATGGAGAAGGAGAGATGGATGATAGAGAGATGGAGAAGGAGAGATGGATGGATAGAGAGATGGAGGAGGAAGAGATTGATGGATAGAGAGATGGAGGAGGAAGAGATTGATGGATAGAGAGATGGAGAAGGAAGAGATGGATGGATAGAGAGATGGAGAAGGAAGAGATGGATGGATAGAGAGATGGAGAAGGAAGAGATGGATGGATAGAGAGATGGAGAAGGAAGAGATGGATGGATAGAGAGATGGAGAAGGAGAGATGGATGGATAGAGAGATTGAGGAGGAGAGATTGAGGAGGAGAGATGGAGGAGGAGAGATTGAGGAGGAGAGATGGATGGATGGAGAGATTGAGGAGGAGAGATTGAGGAGGAGAGATGGATGGATAGAGAGATGGAGGAGGAGAGATTGAGCAGGAGAGATGGATGGATAGAGAGATGGAGGAGGAGAGATTGAGGAGGAGAGATTGAGGAGGAGAGATTGAGGAGGAGAGAGAGGAGGAGATTGAGAGGAGGATGGGAGAGATGGATGGAGGAGAGATTAAGGAGGAGAGATTAAGGATGGAGAGATTGAGGAGGAGAGATTGAGGAGGAGAGATTGAGGAGGAGAGATTGAGGAGGAGAGATTCCTCTCAGAGAGATTGAGGAGGAGAGATGGAGGAGGAGAGATGGAGGAGGAGAGATTAAGGAGGAGAGATTGAGGACAGAAGATTGAGGACAGAGATGGAGGAGGAGAGATGGATGGATAGAGAGATGGAGGAGGAGAGATGGATGGATAGAGAGATGGAGGAGAGATTGAGGAGGAGAGATGGATGGATAGAGAGATGGAGGAGAGATTGAGGAGGAGAGATGGATGGATAGAGAGATGGAGGAGGAGAGATTGAGGAGGAGGGTGAAGAATGCTTCCCATACAGTTCCTCTCAGATAACCTTTGACCTTGTGTTCAGGCGTTACACACTCAGTGAGGAAGTCTGTCTCTAGCATTGATACAGAAGCATGAAAACAGCCTCTCTTTGACCCAACAAGGTTCTTTCTCTATTAAAACTCATCTTATTCTGTCTGTTATGTCATTGAGTCTAGTTGTATAATGTGATGGTTATGTAAAACCTAGCAGAGTAAAGCAAGTAGAGTGAGTCTGTCTGTCTGTCTGTCTGTCTGTCTGTCTGTCTGTCTGTCTGTCTGTCTGTCTGTCTGTCTGTCTGTCTGTCTGTCTGTCTGTCTGTCTGTCTGTCTGTCTGTCTGTCTGTCTGTCTCTCTCTGTCTGTCTGTCTCTCTGTCTCTCTCTCTGTCTGTCTGTCTCTCTGTCTCTCTCTCTGTCTGTCTGTCTGTCTGTCTCTCTGTCTCTCTCTGTCTGTCTGTGTGTGTGTGTGTCAGCACTTCTCTGTAGTGCTAGCTAGAGCTGGGTTTGTAGTAGGGCTGGAGCAAATGCCTGCACCCCCAGTAGCTCTGCAGGAGTAAGGTTGGTCTTTCCCAGGTCTAAGGTATACCCAGTTCACCCCACTTAGGCTTGGGCAGAGGAATGTGAACTGTGTGTGTGTGTGAGGAGGGAGGGTTTGTGTGTGTGTTCATGTGTGTAATCGTTGCAGTTCTCATGTGGTGTGTGTGTGTGGGTCTGTGTATTTCATAGTAGGCCAATGCTTTGGCTTCGTAAACTCTGATATCCTAAGCCCCCATCACGCCTGCCTAATTTCCCTGTGACCACTACCCTACCACTGTCTGTGTGTGTGGCCTCTGTGTTTGTGTGTATCTGTTCCTGTGTGTGTGTCTCTCTGTCTATCATTTGTCGGCCCTCTGGAATGAGGAAGTGCATTAGGGGTCAGAGGTCACATATGCAAAAATCCTCTATCATCCTGAAGTCTAATTTGGTCTCTCCTCTTACCATGAGGCCACTGTGTGTGCGTGCGTGTGTGCGTGCGTGCGTGCGTGCGTGCGTGCGTGCACCCAGATTACTTTCCCGGTGGATTCTCTCTTTCTGAAAACTATTTCAGCCTCTTCTATCTTCCTTTCTGTTACTCGTCTGTGGTCTGACATTCCTCCTGAACACATTCCATGTGGGGGATGATTGATCTGGCAAGAGCCTATGCTGCCCAGAGGGGTGTGAGTGTGTGTGTGTGCATTGTGTCACTGCGTTCATGTGTGTGTATGTAGGAGAATGAGCAGAGGGCCACGTGTGTGTGTTTCCTGTGCAGTGGTTATTTAGACTGAGATTCAGAACACATGCTGAGAGAGGAGAGTCATTTTGTCTGTCCTCCCTTCCTCAGACTCTGTTGACAGAGCGGTGACACAGTGAACCTTAACCCTGGCTTCCACCCTGGCTTCCACCCTGGCTTCCACCCTGGCTTCCACCCTGGCTTCCACCCTGGCTTCCATGCATCAAACTCACTGCAACTAATATCTATTAACCTTAGCTTCCACCCTGGCTCCCAACCTGGCTTCCACCCTGGCTTCCACCCTGGCTTCCACCCTGGCTTCCACCCTGGCTTCCACCCTGGCTTCCACCCTGGCTTCCACCCTGGCTTCCACCCTGGCTTCCATGCATCAAACTCACTGCAACTAATATCTATTAACCTTAGCTTCCACCCCGGCTCCCAACCTGGCTTCCACCCTGGCTTCCACCCTGGCTTCCACCCTGGCTTCCACCCTGGCTTCCATGCATCAAACTCACTGCAACTAATATCTATTAACCTTAGCTTCCACCCCGGCTCCCAACCTGGCTTCCACCCTGGCTTCCACCCTGGCTTCCACCCCGGCTTCCACCCTGGCTTCCACCCTGGCTTCCACCCGGCTTCCACCCTGGCTTCCATGCATCAACTCACTGCAACTCATATCTATTGACCTTAGCTTCCACCCCGGCTCCCAACCTGGCTTCCACCCCGGCTCCCA
>NW_026284554.1:67500-107500 GCF_023373465.1 Oncorhynchus keta
TGAGTTATCCAGACTGTCTCAGGAGAGTTAGAGTTATCCAGACTGTCTCAGGGAGAGAAGGCCCCTGTGTTATCCAGAGAGGGAGGAGAAGGGGTTATCCAGACTGTCTCAGGGAGAGAGTCTGAAGGCCCCTGTGTTATCCAGAGACTGGGGAGAAGGGTGTTATCCAGACTGTCTCAGGGGGGTTAGAGTCTGAGGGAGGAGAAGGGGAGGAGATATCCAGACTGTCTCAGAGGGAGGAGAAGGCCCCTGTGTTATCCAGACTGTCTCAGAGGGAGAGTCTGAAGGCCCCTGTGTTATCCAGACTGTCAGAGGGGGAGGAGAAGGCCCCTGTGTTATCCAGACTGTCTCAGGGGGAGTCTGAAGGGAGGAGAGGGATCCAGACTGTCAGAGGGAGGTCTGAAGGCCCCTGTGGAGATCCAGACTGTCTCAGGGGAGGAGAAGGGGAGGCCCCTGTGATCCAGACTGTCTCAGAGGGAGGAGAAGGGGAGGAGAGGAGAGAGAGAGGAAGAGCGACATGTTCCCACACATTCTTTTGTAACTGTTCTCATGTCAGTCACTTCAGCCAGCCTGGTCCCACTGTGTCAGAGCCATGAGGAAGTTCCAGTCACAAATGCCTCTGTCTGCCAGCCCAGTGCACTGATGCAACTGTCAAACCATTCTGGCTCTATAAGGCAGCAGGCTCACCATGACAGACCCAGTGATTCCCAAGGGACTGACAGGCTGGGCTGAGACCACTGTTGCTGGTTTAGGGAAGTGGTCTGGAGAATCATCAACTTACATGTCTGTCTTCAAGATACTGTATTCTCTCCATTCAGCTCTCTACTGTATTCTCTCCATTCCAGACTGTCTCAGGGTATTCTGAAGGCTCCATTCAGCTCTCTAGGGTATTCTCTCCATTCAGCTCCCTGTATTTATCCAGACTGTCTCTAGGGTTATTCTCTGATTCAGCTCCCTGTATTTATCCATTCAGCTCTCTACTGTATTCTCTCCATTCAGCTGTCTACTGTATTCTCTCCATTCCCCTCTGTACTGTATTGTCTCCATTCAGCTCTGAACTGTATTCTCTCCATTCAGCTCTCAGGGTTATTCTCTCCATTCAGCTCTCCTGTATTTCTCCATTCTGTCTCTGTACTGTATTCTCTCCATTCAGCTCCAGACTGTATTCAGGGTCACCATTCAGCCCTCTACTGTATCCATTCAGCTCTCACTGGTATTCTCTCCATTCAGCTCCTGTCGGGGTTAGTACTGTATTCTCTCCAGACTGTCTCTACTGTATTCTCTCCATTCAGCCTCTACAGTATTCTCTCCATTCAGCTCTCTACTGTTTCCAGACGATTCAGCTCTCTAATGTATTCTCTCCATTCCAGCTCTCTACTGGTTATTCTCTCATTCAGCTCTCTACTGTATTCTCTCCATTCAGCTCTGTACTGTATTCTATCCATTCAGCTCTGTACTGTATTCTCTCCATTCAGCTCTCATGGTTAGAGTCTCCAGGCTCTCCCTGTATTCTCTCCAGAGCTCTGTAGAGTCTCTCCATTCAGCTCTCTGTGTATTCTCACCATTCAGCCCTCTACTGTATTCTCTCCATTCAGCTCTACTGTATTCTCTCCATTCAGCTCCCTACTGTATTCTCTCCATTCAGCTCTCTACTGTATTCTCTCCATTCAGCTCTCTACTGTATTCTCTCCATTCAGCTCTCTACTGTATTCTCTCCATTCAGCTCTCTACTGTATTCTCTCCATTCAGCTCTCTACTGTATTCTCTCCATTCAGTTCTCTACTGTATTCTCTCCATTCAGAGGGACTGTATTCTCTCCATTCAGAGAGAAACTGTATTCTCTCCATTCAGCTCTCTACTGTATTCAGAGGGATTCAGCTCTCTACTGTATTCTCTCCATTCAGCTCTCTACTGTATGTTCTCCATTCAGCATTCTTTGTAACTGTTCTCATTCAGTCTCTTCAGCCAGTAGAGGGACATTCTGGTCCCACTGTTCAGCTCTGAGGAAGTTCAAGTCCACAGCTCTCTCTGTATTCTCTCCATTCAGCTCTCTACTGTATTCTCTCCATTCAGCTCTGTACTGTATTCTCTCCATTCAGCTCTCTACTGTATTCTCACCATTCAGCCCTGAGACCACTGTATTCTGGTCCATTCAGCTCTCTAGTATTCTCTCCATTCAGCTCTCTACTGTATTCTCTCCATTCAGCTCTCTACTGTATTCTCTCCATTCAGCTCTCTACTGTATTCTCTCCATTCAGCTCTCTACTGTATTCTCTCCATTCAGCTCTCTACTGTATTCTCTCCATTCAGCTCTCTACTGTATTCTCTCCATTCAGCTCTCTACTGTATTCTCTCCATTCAGCTCTGTACTGTATTCTCTCCATTCAGCTCTGTACTGTATTCTCTCCATTCAGCTCTGTACTGTATTCTCTCCATTCAGCTCTCTACTGTATTCTCTCCATTCAGCTCTCTACTGTATTCTCTCCATTCAGCTCTGTACTGTATTCTCTCCATTCAGCTCTCTACTGTATTCTCACCATTCTTCCCATTGTATTCTCTCCTCAGCTCTCTGACTGCCCCAGCTCCATTCAGCTCCCTACTGTATTCTCTCCATTCAGCTCATCTAGTCTGTTTTTTTCCATTCAGCTCTCTATCTATTCAAGATCCCATTCAGACTCTCTATCTATTCTCCAGCTATTCAGACCTATTCTCTATCTGGTCATGATCCTCCATTCAGTTCTCTATCTGTATTCTCTCCATTAGCTCTTTATCTGGTCATGATCCAGCTATTAAGCTCTCTCTGGTATTCCTCCATTCAGCTCTCTATCTGGTCATGATCCAGCCATTCATGAGTCTGTTTGTTTTTATTAAAACCTTTTATCTGGTCATGATCCAGCTATTAAGACCTTTTATCTGGTCATGATCCAGCTATTAAGACCTTTTATCTGGTCATGATCCAGCTATTAAGACCTTTTATCTGGTCATGATCCAGCTATTAAGACCTTTTATCTGGTCATGATCCAGCTATTAAGACCTTTTATCTGGTCATGATCCAGCTATTAAGACCTTTTATCTGGTCATGATCCAGCTATTAAGACCTTTTATCTGGTCATGATCCAGCTATTAAAACCTTTTATCTGGTCATGATCCAGCTATTAAGACCTTTTATCTGGTTCCCCTCCTGTAGAGAGGAGTCTGGTTGGTTGTCTCTCTCCCTCCTGTAGAGAGGAGTCTGGTTGGTTGTCTCTCTCCCTCCTGCAGAGAGGAGGCTGGCTGGTTGTCTCTCTCCCTCCTCCTGCAGAGAGGAGGCTGGCTGGTTGTCTCTCTTCCTTCTTCTGCAGAGAGGAGGCTGGTTGTCTCTCTCCCTCCTGCAGTGAGGAGTCTCTCTCCCTCCTGTAGAGAGGAGTCTGGTTGGTTGTCTCTCTCCCTCCTGCAGAGAGGAGGCTGGCTGGTTTGAAAGCCTGGAGCCTGATATTCCCCCCACATGGCGGTCTTGACAGGGAGAAGGAGGGAGAGGAGGAGAGAGAGAGGGAGAGAGAGAGAGAGAGAGAGGGAGGGAGAGGAGAGAGAGATAAGAGAAGCGGGGGAGAGAGGCATAATGAGAGAGAAGGACCCTTCATACTGGAGGTGTGTGTGTGTGTGTGTGTGTGTGTGTGTGTGTGTGTGTGTGTGTGTGTGTGTGTGTGTGTGTGTGTGTGTGTGTGTGTGTGTGTGTGTGTGTGTGTGTGTGTGTGTGTGTGTGTTAATATGTCTTAGTATCTTATCGGGGCGGCAGGGTAGCTTAGTGGTTAGAGTGTTGAACTAGTAACCGGAAGGTTGCAAGTTCAAACCCCCGAGCTGACAAGGTACAAATCTGGAACCCACTGTTCCTAGGCCGTCATTGAAAATAAGAATTTGTTCTTAACAGCTGGATCAGTTAAATAAAGGAAGGGAAAAAAAAGAAAAAAAATCACACAGCAGAATACATCCTGAATTGTCCTGATTAATCATGTCCCCTGGTATATGTGGTGACCAGAGTGACAGCATGCCTTCTGCTTCCTGTCTGTCATCCAATCCCATGGCATGAATACATAATCACTGTCATTGTTATATTAGCATGTCCTGTTGCTATTGATTTAATTAGGAACCAGCTATACCATCTCACTCCATCTCTTTACAATGGTGTTTGTTCTTCACTGGTTTCTTGTGATTCACACTGTGAGATTTCACCCAGTAGATATGGGAGTTTATCAAAATCGGGATTGTTTTTGAATTCTTTGTGAATCTGTGTAATCTGAGGGAGATATGTGTCTCTGATATGGTCATACATTTGACAGGAGGTTAGGAAGTGCAGCTCAGTTTCCACCTCATTTTGTGGGCAGTGAGCACATAGTCTTCTCTTGAGAGCCATGTCTGCCTACGGCGGCCTTTCTCAATAGCAAGGCTATGCTCACTGAGTCTGTACATAGTCAAAGCTTTCCCCTTAAGTTTGATTCAGTCACAGTGGTCAGGTATTCTGCCACGGTGTACTCTATGTTTAGGGCCAAATAGCATTCTAGTTTGCTCTGTTTTTTTGTTAATTCTGTCCAATGTGTCAAGTAATTATCTTTTTGTTTTCTCATGATTTGGTTGGGTCTAATTGTGCTGCTGTCCTGAGGCTCTGTGGGGTCTGTATGTGTTTGTGAACAGAGCCCCAGGACCAGCTCTCTCTCTCTCTCTCTCTCTCTCTCTCTCTCTCTCTCTCTCTCTCTCTCTCTCTCTCTCTCTTTTCTCCTCTCTCTCTTTCTCTCTCTCTCTCTTCTCTCTCTCTCTCTCTCTCTCTCTCTCTCTCTCTCTCTCTCTCTCTCCTCTCTCTCTCTCTCTCTCTCTCTCTCCTCCATCTCTCTCCTCTCTCTCTCTCTCTCTCTCTCTCTCTCTCTCTCTCTCTCTCTCTCTCTCTCTCTCTCTCTCTCTCTCTCTCTCTCTCTCTCTCTCTCTCTCTTCCTCCGATCTTGATTTGCTGTTCACTTTTCCTCCATACTCCACCTCCTCTCTCATGACGTCTTTCTCCATCTCCCCTCTCCTCCACACTGCTGATTCATGTTGGAGCATCTTTACCTCCTGTCTTTTCTCACCTCACTCTCTCTTTCCTTGAGTCGTGATGTCGCAGAAGGGAAGGGGTGTGTGTGTGTCTGTGTCTGTGGTGTGTGTGTAGTATGTGTGTGAAGGGGGTGCTGATCACCTGGTTGGGAGTTTGTGATGGGGGGTGTGTGCCTGAGGACACCACAGTGATGCCAGCTGGTACACTAACAGTAGTCCAGGGATCTGTTCTTCTCTGGGTCAGGGAGTGTTGTAGTCCAGGGATTTGGTCTTCTCTGGGTCAGGGAGTGTTGTAGTCAGGTCCTGTTCAGATCTGGGTCAGGGAGTGTTGTAGTCAGGTCCTGTTCTTCTCTGGGTCAGGGAGTGTTGTCGTCAGGTCCTGTTCTTCTCTGGGTCAGGGAGTGTTGTAGTCAGGTCCTGGTCTTCTCTGGGTCAGGGAGTGTTGTAGTCAGGTCCTGGTCTTCTCTGGGTCAGGGAGTGTTGTAGTCAGGTCCTGGTCTTCTCTGGGTCGGGAAGTGTTGTAGTCAGGTCCTGGTCTTCTCTGGGTCGGGGAGTGTTGTAGTCAGGTCCTGGTCTTCTCTGGGTCAGGGAGTGTTGTAGTCAGGTCCTGGTCTTCTCTGGGTCAGGGAGTGTTGTAGTCAGGTCCTGGTCTTCTCTGGGTCAGGGAGTGTTGTAGTCAGGTCCTGGTCTTCTCTGGGTCAGGGAGTGTTGTAGTCAGGTCCTGGTCTTCTCTGGGTCAGGGAGTGTTGTAGTCAGGTCCTGGTCTTCTCTGGGTCAGGGAGTGTTGTAGTCAGGTCCTGGTCTTCTCTGGGTCAGGGAGTGTTGTAGTCAGGTCCTGGTCTTCTGGTCTGGTCTTCTCTGGGTCAGGGAGTGTTGTAGTCAGGTCCTGGTCTTCTCTGGGTCGGGGAGTGTTGTAGTCAGGTCCTGGTCTTCTCTGGGTCGGGAGTGTTGTAGTCAGGTCCTGGTCTTCTCTGGGTCAGGGAGTGTTGTAGTCAGGTCCTGGTCTTCTCTGGGTCAGGTCCTGGTCTTCTCTGGGGAGTGTTGTAGTCAGGTCCTGGTCTTCTCTGGGTCAGGGAGTGTTGTAGTCAGGTCCTGGTCTTCTCTGGGTCAGGGAGTGTTGTAGTCAGGTCCTGGTCTTCTCTGGGTCAGGGAGTGTTGTAGTCAGGTCCTGGTCTTCTCTGGGTCAGGGAGTGTTGTAGTCAGGTCCTGGTCTTCTCTGGGTCAGGGAGTGTTGTAGTCAGGTCCTGGTCTTCTCTGGGTCAGCGAGTGTTGTAGTCAGGTCCTGTTCTTCTCTGGGTCAGGGAGTGTTGTAGTCAGGTCCTTCTTTTATGTTTCCCTGACTTTCACTCCTCTGAATGTGACACCATCCCCTCTTCCGCTCCTCATCTGTCCTGTGTGTTACGTGTTGATTGTGTTTGCTCTTGTCTGTGTGTTATGTGTTGTGTGTGTTTGCTCTTGTCTGTGTGTGTATGAGAAAGACAACGCCATTCATTCAGCGCCACTCACAGATGGCTGATGTTGCTTAGTAACCAGGTGGCCTGTGGAATCATGACAGACTGTCCCTTCGTTGTCCTGAGAGACATAGAGAGAGAGGATATGTACAACAATAGATATTCTAGAATGAGCTCTGTGGAGTATACAGTATATAATACACAGTGTATCAATGTGAAGTGACCAGTGTTCAATGTCTCTATATACATGGGACAGCAGTGATGTGTGTGTGTGTGTGTGTGTGTGTGTGTGTGTGTGTGTGTGTGTGTGTGTGTGTGTGTGTGTGTGTGTGTGTGTGTGTGTGTGTGTGTGTGTGTGTGTGTGTGTGTGTGTGTGTGTGTGTGGGTGTATGTTTGCAAAAAGCTCTCTAAGATGCAGGGCAGAGTACAGGTGGGCACCTATGGATGGCTCTTCAACAGTCTGATGGTCTGGTGATAGAAGCTGTTTCAGAGTCTGTTGGTCTGAGATCTGATGCTCCTGGAACATCTGCCAGACTGCAGCAGAATCAACACTCTGTGGCTGATGTCCCTAATGATCTTCCTGGCCTTCTTCCACACTGAGGGGTGTAAATGTCCCCGAGGGCAGGCGGCGTACCCCCGGTGGTCAGGGCCCCGTGGAGGTCAGGCCCCGTGGAGGTCAGGCCCCCTGGAGGCCAGGGCCCCTGGAGGTCAGGGCCCTTGGGCTTGCCCTGCGTGCGCGGTCGGTATTTCGGCCATGGTTACTACAAGTGTAGGTAGCTGGCTCGACTACCCAGATGTATTTAAGTGACATAGACTAATTTAGTGACGGTCAGTGAGTGACATATAGAGTAAAACATGTAAAGAGGAAAACTAATGATGCACAAGTGAGGTTCAAAATGGCATCTTGTCTGACTGTAATTTGAGACCCCAACCGAGTTCTCCCATAAAATTTTTAAAAAATCATACAGTATGTAATTACGGCGATGCCGGTGTTCCATTGGGCTGGCGATCGAGGGCGATGCAGTTGCCGTACCAGGCGGTGATGCAACCCGACAGAATGCTCTCAACGGTGCATCTGTAGAAGTTTGTGAGGGTCTTAGGGGCCATTGCAAATGTCTTCAGCCGACTGAGGTTGAAGAGGCGCTGTTGTGCCTCCTTCACTACAATGTGATGAGACCATGTCAGGACCTCTGTGATGCGAACGCTGAGGAACTTGGGAGGTTTTGACCTTTCCCACTGCAGCCCTGTCGATAGAGATGTGGGCTCTTCCTTCTGTCTCCTGTAGTCCAAAATCAGCTGCTAGGTTTTGTCGACGTTGAGAGAGAGGTTATTGACCTTTCCCACTGCAGCCCTGTCGATAGAGATGTGGGCTCTTCCTTCTGTCTCCTGTAGTCCAAAATCAGCTGCTAGGTTTTGGAGACGTTGAGAGAGAGGTTATTGACCTTTCCCACTGCAGCCCTGTCGATAGAGATGTGGGCTCTTCCTTCTGTCTCCTGTAGTCCAAAATCAGCTGCTAGGTTTTGTCGACGTTGAGAGAGAGGTTATTGACCTTTCCCACTGCAGCCCTGTCGATAGAGATGTGGGCTCTTCCTTCTGTCTCCTGTAGTCCAAAATCAGCTGCTAGGTTTTGTCGACGTTGAGAGAGAGGTTATTGACCTTTCCCACTGCAGCCCTGTCGATAGAGATGTGGGCTCTTCCTTCTGTCTCCTGTAGTCCAAAATCAGCTGCTAGGTTTTGTCGACGTTGAGAGAGAGGTTATTGACCTTTCCCACTGCAGCCCTGTCGATAGAGATGTGGGCTCTTCCTTCTGTCTCCTGTAGTCCAAAATCAGCTGCTAGGTTTTGTCGACGTTGAGAGAGAGGTTATTGACCTTTCCCACTGCAGCCCTGTCGATAGAGATGTGGGCTCTTCCTTCTGTCTCCTGTAGTCCAAAATCAGCTGCTAGGTTTTGTCGACGTTGAGAGAGAGGTTATTGACCTTTCCCACTGCAGCCCTGTCGATAGAGATGTGGGCTCTTCCTTCTGTCTCCTGTAGTCCAAAATCAGCTGCTAGGTTTTGTCGACGTTGAGAGAGAGGTTTTGACCTTTCCCACTGCAGCCCTGTCGATAGAGATGTGGGCTCTTCCTTCTGTCTCCTGTAGTCCAAAATCAGCTGCTAGGTTTTGTCGACGTTGAGAGAGAGGTTATTGACCTTTCCCACTGCAGCCCTGTCGATAGAGATGTGGGCTCTTCCTTCTGTCTCCTGTAGTCCAAAAAAATTGACCTTTCCCACTCAGCTGCTAGGTTTTGTCGACGTTGAGAGAGAGGTTATTGACCTTTCCCACTGCAGCCCTGTCGATAGAGATGTGGGCTCTTCCTTCTGTCTCCTGTAGTCCAAAATCATCACGCTGTTATTGACCTTTCCCACTGCAGCCCTGTTAGAGATGTGGGCTCTTCCTTCTGTCTCCTGTAGTCCAAAATCAGCTGCTTGGTTTTGTCGACGTTGAGAGAGAGGTTATTGACCTTTCCCACTGCAGCCCTGTCGATAGAGATGTGGGCTCTTCCTTCTGTCTCCTGTAGTCCAAAATCAGCTGCTTGGTTTTGTCGACGTTGAGAGAGAGGTTATTGACCTTTCACCTCTCCACCAGGGCTCTAACCTCTAACCCTGTAGGCTGTACTGTCGTTGTTGGTGATCACTACCACTGTCGTGTCGACAGCAAACCTTTATCGCTCAGTTCCAATCTTACATCAAATACCTGGCATAGAGAGTTCTTGACTGATTTAGTTACCCAGTCGTGTGTGAACAGGGAGTACAGGAGGGGGTGAGCACACGCCCCGCGTGGCAGTGGTGTTGTTGCCTACCACTTGGGGTCGGTTCCGTCAGGAAATCCAGGATCCAGTTGCACATAGAGGAGTTCAGAACCAGGGCCTGAGCTCAGTGACGAGCTTGGAGGGTTTACTATGGTGTTGAAGGCTGAGTTGTAGTCAATGAGCAGTATTCACATAGGTATTCACATAGGTATTCCTCTTGTCCAGGTGGGCAGCGTGGAGATCATTTTGGACGCTGTTCAAGTTGTGTAGAGTAAGGTGGAGCTGATATGGTCCTTAACTCTTAAAGCACTTCATGATGACAGAGGTGAAGCTACAGGGTGATCGTCATTTGGTTCAGTCAGCTTGTTTAGGCACAGGAACAATGGGGGACATATTGAAACACGTGGGGCCAGCGGACTGGGATAGGGAGAGATTGAATATGTCCGTGAACACTCCTGCCAGAGGATCTGCTCTTAGGACGCGGCTCTGGATGCCGTCTGAGCCGGCAGCCTTGCGAGAGTTTACACGCTTGAAAGATTTACTCGAGAACCCACAATCCTCTTGGGCCTGTGTCGGTGGTCTGTGTGGTTTTTCTCGAAGCATGCAAAATAAAATAAAATAAAATAATGTTTTCCCAGCAAACCAGGAACATTCCCAGAACATTAGCTAAGATTCCATTAGGTTCTAGTTAGGGTTTTTATCTAACATTAGGATAATAACATCCCAAAAACATTGAGAGAATGCTTTTGATAACAAAATAATAGTATTTATCAAAAATGTAAATGAAATATACTTGAAATATTCTCCTAACATTCACTAAAATGTTGTAAACAACATCGGTACCAACTATTACAGAACATTGTTCAGAAGTTCTCATTAGGTTTCCAGGTTATGTAATAACATAATGTACCAGGAACGTTTTCCCAGCAAACCAAAATTGGTTCTGTGAAAGTTCACCTTTAAAAAATGTCACCCGATATAATTAGAGACGTTTGATATGGTCCCCCCTGGTTTATTTTATATCTCTATGGGTTAGTTACTGTATGTCCAAGAAAGGTTAAAAAGGACACATCACATTCCTGATTGACCGTACTGCCATGGCTATATAGTGAAAACACAAGACAGCTTCCCTCGTGGAACAGACGAAAACAAACCTGGTTTGGGAACCAAACACTGCAGCTTCAAACCCAACATGTGCAGATTGTCAACATATGACGTGTATAAAATATGGTTGTGATTGTATGGTTACACTTAAATGCTGTTGAAATGTTCTGTGAATGAAATGAGAATGTGTCTCTATATCATCTACAAGACAATGTGAATGGTCATTAAATCTGGAGAGAAACTTCACGGGGACGTATTCCAACCTGCTTTCATTTGCTGACAATGATGTGGTGATATTAGGTAAAGCTTATATAATATATTTTATAAACGTTCTTGAAATGTTCAGATGACCTCCAAGAAAATGTAAAATGTATATTTCGTGAACACACTGTAAATGGAATATTATGTTTAACCTGAAACACATATGCTATGAACTTCTTACAGCATTAAGGGAATGTCCTGTGCAGCCTAACTTTGTATGAACCTGTCTCTTGTAATGTACCCACACTGTTCACACAATCTAATTAAATGTTCTGGGAACCTTTAAAGAACTCAGAAACGCTCTTCTGTCAACATTCTTGCAACATCAGAGGAATGTTTTGTGTCCGCTGATACAAACATTATATGAATGGCAGCGCAACTGGACAGCTTTAGTGTTTTGGGAATCTCTTCTCATGTTTCCACAATGTTCCCACAATGTTCCCATAATGTTTTAGGAACTTATAAAGAACAAAAATATGTTCTGGGAATGTTCTTGCAAATGTTCTTGCAACCTAATAGAAACATTTTAACAAGGAACACAACTGTGTTTTGGGAACATATCTTGTGTCATGTCCACACAATGTTCCCAATACCTAATGAAACATTCTGGGACCCTTCAATACCTAATGAAACATTCTGGGACCCTTCAAAGAGCAGACGAAATGTGTTCTGGGAACGTTCTTTGTCACATCATGTTAATGTTTTTTTTGCACTGTAAAAGAAACATTTTAGAGTCATCCAACTGGACAGTTTTTGTTTTTTGGGGACATATCTTTTGTGGTGTCGCCACAATGTTTCACAGACTGTTCCCTAATGCAGGAACATTCTGGGAACATATATGTTCTGTGGTGTTCTTTGTCACAATGTTGTTTTTTTTTTGCACTGCAGAAACTGTTCCCACAACACAGTGAAACATTTGGGAACATATCTTTTGTGGTGTCGCCACAATGCTCTCAGCAGACTGTTCCCACAACCAGTGAAACATTCTGGGAACATATCCCTTTTGTGGTGTCGCCACAATGCTCTCATGCAGACTGTTCCCTTCAACGCAGTGAAACATTCTGGGACCCTTCATATCTTTTCTGGTGTCGCCACAATGCTCTCAGCAGACTGTTCCCACAACACAGTGAAACATTCTGGGAACATATCTTTTGTGGTGTCGCCACAATGCTCTCAGCAGACTGTTCCCACAACACAGTGAAACATTCTGGGAACATATCTTTTGTGGTGTCGCCACAATGCTCTCAGCAGTTCCCACAACACAGTGAAACATTCTGGGAACATATCTTTTGTGGTGTCCCCACAATGCTCTCAGCAGACTGTTCCCACAACGCAGTGAAACATTCTGGGAACTCTGGATAAGAGCGTGTGCTAAATGACTTAAATGTAAATGTAAATATCTTTTGTGGTGTCGCCACAAGGCTCTCAGCAGACTGTTCCCACAACGCAGTGAAACATTCTGGGAACATATCTTTTGTGGTGTCGCCACAATGCTCTCAGCAGACTGTTCCCACAACACAGTGAAACATTCTGGGAACATATCTTTTGTGGTGTCGCCACAATGCTCTCAGCAGACTGTTCCCACAACACAGTGAAACATTCTGGGAACATATCTTTTGTGGTGTCGCCACAATGCTCTCAGCAGACTGTTCCCACAACACAGTGAAACATTCTGGGAACATATCTTTTGTGGTGTCGCCACAATGCTCTCAGCAGACTGTTCCCACAACACAGTGAAACATTCTGGGAACATATCTTTTGTGGTGTCCCCACAATGCTCTCAGCAGACTGTTCCCACAACGCAGTGAAACATTCTGGGAACTCTGGATAAGAGCGTGTGCTAAATGACTTAAATGTAAATGTAAATATCTTTTGTGGTGTCGCCACAAGGCTCTCAGCAGACTGTTCCCACAACGCAGTGAAACATTCTGGGAACATATCTTTTGTGGTGTCGCCACAATGCTCTCAGCAGACTGTTCCCACAACACAGTGAAACATTCTGGGAACATATCTTTTGTGGTGTCGCCACAATGCTCTCAGCAGACTGTTCCCACAACACAGTGAAACATTCTGGGAACATATCTTTTGTGGTGTCGCCACAATGCTCTCAGCAGACTGTTCCCACAACACAGTGAAACATTCTGGGAACATATCTTTTGTGGTGTCGCCACAATGCTCTCAGCAGACTGTTCCCACAACACAGTGAAACATTCTGGGAACATATCTTTTGTGGTGTCCCCACAATGCTCTCAGCAGACTGTTCCCACAACGCAGTGAAACATTCTGGGAACTCTGGATAAGAGCGTCTGCTAAATGACTTAAATGTAAATGTAAATATCTTTTGTGGTGTCGCCACAAGGCTCTCAGCAGACTGTTCCCACAACGCAGTGAAACATTCTGGGAACATTTCAAGAAGAGATTAAATGTTTTATTCACCCTAAAATAAACATTATAGAATTTTTATTTATTTAACCTTTATTTAACTAGGCAAGTCAGTTAAGAACAAGTTCTTATTTTCAATGACGGCCTAGGAACAGTGAGTTAACTGCCTTGTTCAGGGGCAGAACAACAGATTTGTACCTTGTCAGCGCGGTGATTCAATCTTGCAAACTTTCGGTTACTAGTCCAACGCCCTGACCACTAGGCTACGCTGCCGCCCCTCACAACTAGAGTCATCCGCACAACTGGACAGTTTTTGTGTTGTGCATAACATATTCTCCCTCCACCCTGTGGTGGTATGGATGACTTGTAATTATGTCTCCAGAGAAACTTATATTCCGATAAAGGTCAGTTTTATTCAATTACTATAGGAGGAATGATGTGTTTCTGTCTGGGGTCAAAATGACCCCAAAGGAATTAGTTTAAAGTCCATACTGATACAGAGACACTGAGGAAAGATTAAAACACTGAGGAAAGAGCAACTACTTCTGTAGTATTAGTTAATTAATCAATAAGGCCCGAGGGGTTGTGGTATATGCGCAATATACCACGGGAACGACGCAACGTGGAGTGCCTTGACACAGCCCTTAGCCGTGGTACATTGGCCATATATCACAACCCCCCCATGGTGCCTTATTGCTGTTATAAACTGGTTACCAACATAATTAGACCAGTAAAAATGCATGTTTTGCCATACCTGTGGTATATGGTCTGATATACCACGGCTGTCAGCCAATTAGCATTCAGGGCTCGAACTACCCAGTTTATAGTAAGGTGTAACTAACTTTGTGTATAACAAAATGCGGTGTTCAGTTAGACTAGTCATTCCACTAGATGGTACTGCTGCTGTCATAAATACAGAGCACAGGAAGAAATACATGTATGTCTGGAATATACAATCAGAACTACACAGTACAATCAGAACTACACAGTACAATCAGAACTACACTGTACAATCAGAACTACACAATACAATCAGAACTACACAATACAATCAGAACTACACTGTACAATCAGAACTACATAGTACAATCAGAACTACACAGTACAATCAGAACTACACAGTACAATCAGAACTACACTGTACAATCAGAACTACACAATACAATCAGAACTACATAGTACAATCAGAACTACACAGTACAATTAGAACTACACAGTACAATCAGAACTACACAATACAATCAGAACTACATAGTACAATCAGAACTACACTACACAGTACAATCAGAACTACACAGTACAATCAGAACTACAAGTACAATCAGAACTACATAGTACAATCAGAACTACAGTACAATCAGAACTACACAGTACAATCAGAACTACATAGTACAATCAGAACTACACAGTACAATCAGAACTACATAGTACAATCAGAACTACATAGTACAATCAGAACTACTCAATCAGAACTACACAGTACAATCAGAACTACACAGTACAATCAGAACTACATAGTACAATCAGAACAATCAGAACTACATAGTACAATCAGAACTACACAGTACAATCAGAACTACACAGTACAATCAGAACTACATAGTACAATCAGAACTACACAGTACAATCAGAACTACACAGTACAATCAGAACTACACAGTACAATCAGAACTACACAATACAATCAGAACTACATAGTACAATCAGAACTACATAGTACAATCAGAACTACACAGTACAATCAGAACTACACAATACAATCAGAACTACACAGTACAATCAGAACTACATAGTACAATCAGAACTACATAGTACAATCAGAACTACACAGTACAATCAGAACTACATAGTACAATCAGAACTACATAGTACAATCAGAACTACATAGTACAATCAGAACTACATAGTACAATCAGGACTACACAATACAATCAGGACTACACAGTACAATCAGAACTACACAGTACAATCAGAACTACATAGTACAATCAGAAATATACAGTGCAAATCAGAAATATATCAAATACACTGAATTGACAAAACCTGCTCTTTCCAGAACAGACTGACCAGGTGAATCCTGGTGAAAGATATGATCCCTTATTGACGTCAGTTGTTAAATCCACTTCAATCAGTGTAGATGAAGGGGAGGAGACGGGTTAAAGGAGGATTTTTAAGCCTTGAGACAGTTGAGACATGGATTGTATATGTGTGCCATTCAGAGGGTAAATGGGCAAGACGAAGGATTTAAGCGCCTTTGAACAGAGTTTGGTAGTAGGTGCCAGGCGCACCGGTTTGAGTGTGCCAAGAACTGCAACGCTGCTGTGTTTTCCACGCTCAACAGCTTGCTGTGTGTATCGAGAATGGTCCACCACCCAAAGGACATCCAGCCAACCTGACACAACTGTAGGAAGCATTGGAGTCAACATGGGCCAGCCTCCCTGTGGAACGCCTTCGACACCTTGTAGAGTCCATGCCCAGAGGATTGAGGCCGATCTGGGGGCGGAAGCGGGTGCAACTCAATATTCGGAAGGTGTTCCTAATGTTTTGTACACTCAGGGTATATTTGAAATAAAACCTATGTTACTGTATGTACAACCCTATCTACAGTACCACCAGAAATATACAACATTTCAAAACATATTTCAAATAAATGTACATTAACATATTTACAACTTTTACCATTTCATAGTTTTTGTAAGATCCTCTCAGATTCCACTGTCCTTCGTGAAACACGGTATGTAGCTTTGAAGCGCAGGTACGACTCCAGACACCTGATAGCCACATCATCCACCTCAGGGTCAAACTTGTTAGCGATGAGGTGGTGATGTTGTAGGAGCCACCTGAGATCTCCAGCCCCGTAGACACAAATGGACCTCCTGTAGACACCCGAGCAGGGTGGATATGGGGCTCCGTTCCTCACATCTCCTTCCAGGGGACGCCACTTCACAATGCGCGCAATGGCGTTCATGTCTGATTCATGGTACTTGATGTGCGGAGGGTTAGATCCTGGCACAGAGGGCATGCGCTGCAGGGTGGCCCACAGGTGTTCATCAGGACTGTAGGTGTCCTTCTCCCACTCCAACAGCGCCCGGACCTCCTGAGACTTCATCACGTGACGGACAAAGGCCCTGGACACCAGGAAGTAGGCGTTGCCAGAAAACATAGGGGTGCTGATTGGAGGAGGGCTCTTCCTAACGTTCGTCTTGACCACCATGTTGCTGGTGATTTTGTGGTGAAACTGCCATCTGCTGTTTTTATAGTCGTCTGTGGTCTCTGACTCCATGCTGTTCCTACCGTTCTGCAGCTTGAGGGCCTGAACCATCTCAGCGTTGGTCTTAATGGGGAAGTCTGTTCCACAGGTGTTGATCAGGTACCTCCACTGGACAGGTGACTTCAGGAGATCCTCCATACAGTTCAGATCAGCCTGCACTCTGGACCAGGAGGCGTATACCACACTCTCTAACTTACTGGCCACAAACACATTAGTCAGACAGGACACGATGGCCCTCACTGCCGTCCTGAAGGCCTCCGATGACTTCTGGTCGATGTGGACGCAGTACACGTTCTGAGGAGTGTACAGGGCACGCAGGAGCCGCTCAAACATCTCAATGTTGTCGTGTATGACCATGGAGTAGGCGATGGGGAACTCCTTCTCCTCCTGACTGAGAGGAACGTTGATGAACTCTCTTTCTGTGATGTACCTCTGACAGTCCTGAGTCACGTTGTGGTAGAAGGCCTCTGACAGCAGCTGCTGTTTCTTCATGGTCTTCAGCAGGAGGCTGAGCTGCTTCCTCTCCAGACCGTCCAGGTCTCCCTGGATGATGGCTGAGCAGGCCGGCAGGTCGGCAGCGTAGTCCAGGGGCAGGAGGTCCAGAGCGGGGAGAGGACTCCTGTCAGAGACCGGCGGGCGTCTGAGAGCGGCCCACAGGAGCAGAGAGACGGATCCACTCAGGAGGATCAGAGAGAAGTTCTTGAAGAATCTCTGAGACCTGGACAACCGAACAGAAGCCATGACTAGTCCGTATAATCTTTCTATGTCCGGGTTCTCCTCAAAGAATGGAAGAGTTGCACTACGCCACCTTGTGGACTGGTTGCGCCACTGTCATTTAAAAAAACATTATTTGTAATCATTTAAGGCCTGGCACCACACCCGAATGGAGTATATCTTTGCTTTAGAGTGCAGGAAATGTCCTCCATCCCGCTGTACTCAGTAGCACCTCTTTGTTAAAAAAGATCCCTGGGAGAACCCTGTATGTGGTATTGCCTTTGTGGTATTAGTATCTATCAACACCACGGCTGAGGAGGAGGAGTTGCACACTGCTGGGCAACAGAAGGATGTGTCTCACCAGCACCTCACAGCTCAAATAAATGACACACACCTCTCACACACCTCCGTTTAAAAGGAAGAGGTGGAATCATTAACTCTAGTGGGCGTTGTCTGTGGGCATGGTGTAACCACTAGGCTACCCTGCCGTCCCTACACTCTAACCACTAGGCTACCCTGCCGTCCCTACACTCTAACCACTAGGCTACCCTGCCGTCCCTACACTCTAACCACTAGGCTACCCTGCCGTCCCTACACTCTAACCACTAGGCTACCCTGCCGCCACCATGTTAGGACTGCCAGGCATACAGTCCTAACATGGCTGAGCCTCTCACGTTAAACAGCTGTCTGTCCTCTAGGCCATGTTCTGTTATAATCTCCACCCGGCACAGCCAGAAGAGGACTGGCCACCCCACACAGTCTGGTTCCTCTCAAGGTTTCTTCCTAGGTTTTGGCCTTTCGAGGGAGTTTTTCCTAGCCACCGTGCTTCTACAGCTGCATTGCTTGCTGTTTGGGGTTTTAGGCTGGGTTTCTGTACAGCACTTTGAGATATCAGCTGATGTACGAAGGGCTATATAAATTGATGATTTGATTTAGAGCTTTGAGGCGTGGGTCAAAGCACCGTGCCTCACCTAAACTTGCTGTTGGAGTTTAGCCCAGGACAGTTTCTGTACAGCATGTTGAAATATCTAGCCCATACATTTTGAAGGGCTATCTAGCCCATACATGTTGAAATATCTAGCCTTTAGGCGTGAAATATCTAGCCTCATAAAATGTTGAAATATCTAGCCCATACATTTTGAAATATCTAGCCCATACATTTTGAAATATCTAGCCCATACATGTTGAAATATCTAGCCCATACATGTTGAAATATCTAGCCCATACATTTTGAAATATCTAGCCCATACATTTTGAAATATCTAGCCCATACATTTTGAAATATCTAGCCCATACATTTTGAAATATCTAGCCCATACATTTTGAAATATCTAGCCCATACATTTTGAAATATCTAGCCCATACATTTTGAAATATCTAGCCCATACATGTTGAAATATCTAGCCCATACATTTTGAAATATCTAGCCCATACATTTTGAAATATCTAGCCCATACATTTTGCACACAATATTTTATATACAGGAGGTTTTTAAAGGACCATGGGAAAAAAACTACTGTCGTTGTCACAGTCCTATTGACTAACATGGTAGACCTCCTATTACCACAACAACAACATCCCACCGCTGCATTGACCATTCACGTCAGATAGGCACATTATTTTAATATTGAAATCATTTTACTTCCGTTCCATGAATTTCACAATGTCACCTTTATCCACACATATTTTGTCTGGTGTGGTGCAGAGGAACAGGGTTTGTACAGGTGTACAGGGGTTAGATGACAGCTGTCGGTGGTTAAACATGGTGTTTTATCACGTCCTGGTGTGGTGCAGAGGAACAGGGTTAGATGACAGCTGTCGGTGGTTAAACATGGTGTTTTATCACGACCTGGTGTGGTGCAGAGGAACAGGGTTAGATGACAGCTGTCGGTGGTTAAACATGGTGTTTTATCATGTCCTGGTATGGTGCAGAGGAACAGGGTTAGATGACAGCTGTCGGTGGTTAAACATGGTTTTTTATCACGTCCTGGTTGCAGGTTAATATCCTTGACAAACATCCTAGACTCATTTTCCAACCCGTACAGCAAACACAGCCAGGTCTCAAAGGCAGAGTTGAGGCTGAGATGCATTTTTATAAAATGTGTTCATGATTGATGTTGAACATCGGTGTTATGGAGCTCCGTTGATGTCAGATAGGTACATTATTTGCATATTGAAATAATTGAGTCCTTGTACATGTCACCTGTTTCCACCCGTTCAGAGCCATGTTTTTTAGAGAGTTTAGGTCAAATTTTAGAATTTAGAATGTTGTTATAATTCTAGACATTCCGTTTGATAGCGTGGATGTATGAAGGACTCATGGAATGGCAGGAAAATTATTTCCTATTTTATTTACAATTTCTTTGAACACCAGTGTTGAACCTCCATTGACATCAAATAGGTAGTTAATATTAAAATCCTTTAAAATGTTCTAATCTCACCTGTATGCTCATGTACTCATCTACAGACAGGCAGACAGGTTGAGTAAAAATATATCTATGGATCTGAATACAACATACAATATTCTCTTAGATGGGTGACTGTTCTGGACAGGCTCCGAGTAACATTTTGGTGTCCGTTAGCAGTCAGTTAACACGACCTTTATGAATTATGAAGCTTGTTTTGATTACATAAATGCTCCAAAATTCACAAAAAGTGACATGATCTCTTGGAGATTATCTCCTAGAACAAAAGGTCTAAGCCTGTGAACCAAAGACCTTAGTTTAGGCGTTTATCTCAAAACCCTCCAAAAAACCGCCATTCGTTTCCCCATAGCCTTTGTCCAACGAGCCACGGCGGAGTTAGTGCCTACAGAAAGACGCCATGACTGTGGCTCTCCATGGGGCAGAAGTCCATGTGTTGTGATTCTGTTCGGCCAGATAGCTAGTAACATTGACAAGAAGCTGCCGTGTGGGGAATCGTACTGTAGGTGGCTCATTTTGTCTCGTTTCGGGCTGGTTTCATCTTGTTCTTGACACCATGTCTCGTCTATGCTAATAGAAAAGGTTGAGGGATGGAGAGAGAGAGGGAAAGGAAGCAGTGAGAGAAGGCAGTAGGCTGAAATTACAAGCTGTAACTGAGGCAGGAAGAACTACAAACTGTAACTGGGACAGGAAGAACTACAAACTGTAACTGATATCAAAGGCAGGAAGAACTACAAACTGTAACTGGGACAGGAAGAACTACAAACTGTAACTGATATCAAAGGCAGGAAGAACTACAAACTGTAACTGAGGCAGGAAGAACTACAAACTGTAACTGAGGCAGGAAGAACTACAAGCTCCAACTGAGGCAGGAAGAACTACAAACTGTAACTGATATCAAAGGCAGGAAGAACTACAAACTGTAACTGAGGCAGGAAGAACTACAAACTCCAACTGAGGCAGGAAGAACTACAAACTGTAACTGATATCAAAGGCAGGAAGAACTACAAACTGTAACTGAGGCAGGAAGAACTACAAACTGTAACTGAGGCAGGAAGAACTACAAACTGTAACTGAGGCAGGAAGAACTACAAACTGTAACTGATATCAAAGGCAGGAAGAACTACAAACTGTAACTGAGGCAGGAAGAACTACAAACTGTAACTGAGGCAGGAAGAACTACAAACTGTAACTGAGGCAGGAAGAACTACAAACTAACTGATATCAAAGGCAGGAAGAACTGCCCACAAGTAGGCTTGGGTGATATACCATATACCGGGGTATTTCGAAATACTGACGGTATGTGCGTGCTACTCCACTGCAAGTTGAGTATAACTATGTGTCTAATAAATGATATGCAGCTCAGGGCTCCAGCGATGCATTTTGGTTGCTAACTTGCTAAGTGGCTAAATGTCAAGATCAAACTTCTTGGTTACAGCAGAGATATTCAACCCCCTCCTGGATCAAGATCCCTGTTGCCTAAATTGTTAAGTGAAAAGCGCCCCTTGTGTACAATTGCGGTAATAACGTAAACCGTGGTATGGTACAGAAACGGTATGATGGTATGAACATCTCTCTCTCTGCCCTCTCCCCTCTCTCCCCCTCTCTTTCTGCCCTCTCCCCTCTCTCCCCCTCTCTTTCTGCTCTCTCCCCTCTCTCCCCACCCTCTCCCCTCTCTCCCCACCCTCCCCCCCTCTCCCTCTCTCTCCCCCTCTCTCTCCTCTCCCCCTCTCTCTCTCTCCCCCCCCCTCTCCCCACCCTCTCCCCCTCCTCCCCCCCCCTCTCTCTCTCCTCTCCCCCTCTCTCCCCCCCCTCTCTCTCTCCCCCTCTCTCTCTCCTCTCCCCCTCTCTCTCTCCTCTCCCCCTCTCCCCTCTCTCCCCCCTCCCCCCCTCTCTCTCTCTCTCTCTCTCTCTCCCCCTCTCTCCCTCCTTTCTCCCTCTCTCTCTCTCCCTCTCCTCTCCCCTCTCCTCCCCCTCTCTCTCCCCCTCTCTCCGCTCCCCCTCTCCCCCTCTCTCTCCCCCTCTCTCTCTCCTCTCCCCCTCTCCCCCTCTCTCTCTCCCTCCCCCCCTCTCTCCTCTCCCCCTCTCTCCTCTCCCCCTCTCCCCCCCCCCTCTCTCTCCTCTCCCCCCTCTCTCTCTCCTCAGCACCTCCAGATGACGGTGCAGGCCCTGCAGGATGAGCTGAGGACTCAGAGAGATCTGAATCAGTTGTTCCAGCAGGACTGTAGTGGAGGGAGACCTGGAGAACCTCTGTCATTCGAACCCACTGAGGAGAACTTCCACAGGCTCCAAGCTGAACACCAGAGACAGGTGAGGTCTAGTTTCAGAAAGCTGAGTCCTGATCTAGGATCTGTTCATATATAATCTAATTAGCACTCCTATTCAGAGATACTTTCTGGATAAGGGCCCAGGTCTATTTTCACTTTTAATTTTTTTTAAACGAGTTTGTCCATTGAAGTTTACACAGAATGGAAATGTGTCTTTGGCGCTCTGGTTTACAGTGAACATTTACATGTCAGTTCATCAGAGTCGTATTTAGGACTGTACTTTATATTTAGGACTGTACTTTATACAGCATCATGTTGTTCACACTACTTTATACAGCATCATGTTGTTCACACTACTTTATACAGCATCATGTTGTTCACACTACTTTATACAGCATCATGTTGTTAACACTACTTTATACAGCATCATGTTGTTCACACTACTTTATACAGCATCATGTTGTTCACACTACTTTATACAGCATCATGTTGTTCACACTACTTTATACAGCATCATGTTGTTCACACTACTTTATACAGCATCATGTTGTTCACACTACTTTATACAGCATCATGTTGTTCACACTACTTTATACAGCATCATGTTGTTCACACTACTTTATACAGCATCATGTTGTTCACACTACTTTATACAGCATCATGTTGTTCACACTACTTTATACAGCATCATGTTGTTCACACTACTTTATACAGCATCATGTTGTTCACACTACTTTATACAGCATCATGTTGTTCACACTACTTTATACAGCATCATGTTGTTCACACTACTTTATACAGCATCATGTTGTTCACACTACTTTATACAGCATCATGTTGTTCACACTACTTTATACAGCATCATGTTGTTCACACTACTTTATACAGCATCATGTTGTTCACACTACTTTATACAGCATCATGTTGTTCACACTACTTTATACAGCATCATGTTGTTCACACTACTTTATACAGCATCATGTTGTTCACACTACTTTATACAGCATCAGAAGGCATAATAATAATACCTCTGAATAACTTGAGGAATGTAATGCTAATGGAATGTAATGCTAATGGAATGTAATGCTAATGGAATGAATGTAATGCTAATGGAATGTAATGCTAATGGAATGTAATGCTAATGGACATAAAACAGTACAACAAGTATATAGAACTAACTAACCTCATTTAGAAATATCACGATCACGTCATGTTTGCCCTACGGGTATCAATAAAGTTAATTGAATCGAGCGTGAATTATTGGATATAAATAACGTTTGATTGAATCTAATCTCTAGGCTAACTAAGTTAATTTAGAAATAACACAAACATGCTGAGAAGTAGCTTGGATTCAGGAGTTGACATTTACTGAAAGGAGGTGTGTTGTGTTCTCCCATTAAATTGAATTGAATCTTACCATTACGTTTCAAGAGAAGACCCAGATGCAGACACTGTTAAAATAACAAACGTTTATTACAGATCAGAGGTCAGTAATCCAGATCAGAGTCCATAAGGTACAGAACGGCAGGCAGGCTCAGGGTCAGGGTAGACAGAATGGTAAAAACTGGGGAAACTAGAAAACAGGAACTAGAAAATGCACGGCCCCAATGTGTAGGAATAGTTAGGAACTAGAAAAATATAGGAGCAAGGGGAAAACGCTGATAGACTTGACAAACAAAACAAACTGGCAACAGACAAACAGAGAGCACAGGTATAAATACACAGGGGATAATGGGGAAGATGGGCGGGGGGGTAGAGACAATCACAAAGCTAGGTGAAACAGATCAGGGTGTGACACTTTCCTCCAGGCCAAAGAGATGAATACTGTTTGGTTGAATGGTATTGAATGTAACTTCTAGGCCAAAGAGATGAATACTGTTTGGTTGAATTGTATTGAATGTAACCTCCAGGGCAAAGAGATGAATACTGTTTGGTTGAATGGTATTGAATGTAACTTCTAGGCCAAAGAGATGAATACTGTTTGGTTGAATTGTATTGAATGTAACCCCCAGGCCATAGAGATGAATACTGTTTGGTTGAATTGTATTGAATGTAACCCCCAGGCCAAAGAGATGAATACTGTTTGGTTGAATTGTATTGAATGTAACCTCCAGGCCATAGAGATGAATACTGTTTGGTTGAATGGTATTGAATGTAACTTCCAGGCCAAAGAGATGAATACTGTTTGGTTGAATGGTATTGAATGTAACCTCCAGGCCAAAGAGATGAATACTGTTTGGTTGAATTGTATTGAATGTAACCTCCAGGCCAAAGAGATGAATACTGTTTGGTTGAATTGTATTGAATGTAACCCCCAGGCCATAGAGATGAATACTGTTTGGTTGAATTGTATTGAATGTAACCCCCAGGCCATAGAGATGAATACTGTTTGGTTGAATTGTATTGAATGTAACCCCCAGGCCATAGAGATGAATACTGTTTGGTTGAATTGTATTGAATGTAACCCCCAGGCCATAGAGATGAATACTGTTTGGTTGAATTGTATTGAATGTAACCCCCAGGCCATAGAGATGAATACTGTTTGGTTGAATGGTATTGAATGTAACCTCCAGGCCAAAGAGATGAATACTGTTTGGTTGAATTGTATTGAATGTAACCTCCAGGCCAAAGAGTTGTTCCTCCTGAGGAAGACGCTGGAGGAGATGGAGTTGAGGATCGACAGTCAGAAACAGACCCTGGGGGCCAGAGACCAGTCTATCAAGAAACTACTGGAGATGCTGCAGAGCAAAGGTACGGTGGGGTTCACACACACACACACACACACACACACACACACACACACACACACACACACACACACACACACACACACACACACACACACACACACACACACACACACACACACACACACACACACACACACACACACACACACACACACACACACACACACACACACACACACACACACACACACACTCTTAAAAGCATCACTATGGTGTGTATTCCAGGTCTGTCAGCCAAGGCCTCAGAGGAAGACCATGAGAGGACCAGGAGACTGGCTGAGGCTGAGATGCACATCCACCACCTAGACAGTCTACTGGAACAGAAAGACAAGGAGACCAACGCCCTACGAGAGGTGAGGGTGTGTGTGAGGGTATGGGGGAGAGGGGGAGAGGGGGAGAGAAGGAGAGAGCGAAACAGAGGAGGGGAGGGGAAATAAATAATTCATAACTCCATGGTTACCACAGAGTTCCTCCAGAGTGTCGTTATGTGCTGGTCACGCTCATATAAACAACACTCTGTTACCACAGAGCCCTACAGCTAACTGACTTCATTACAGCTCTGTTACCACAGAGCCCCACAGCTAACTGAATTCTTTACAGCTCTGTTACCACAGAGCCCCATAGCTAACTGACTTCATTACAGCTCTGTTACCACAGAGCCCCATAGCTAACTGACTTTATTACAGCTCTGTTACCACAGAGCCCCACAGCTAACTGATTTCCTTACAGCTCTGTTACCACAGAGCCCCACAGCTAACTGACTTCATTACAGCTCTGTTACCACAGAGCCCCACAGCTAACTGATTTCCTTACAGCTCTGTTACCACAGAGCCCTACAGCTCTTTACTATAGACAGACCTTACCTTTACTATAGACAGACCTTACCTTTACTATAGACAGACCTTACCTTTACTATAGACAGACCATACCTTTACTATAGACAGACCATACCTTTACTATAGACCGACCTTACCTTTACCATAGACAGACCTCACCTTTACTATAGACAGATCTTACCTTTACTATAGACCGACCTTAACTTTACTATAGACAGACCTTACCTTTACTATGGACAGACCTTACCTTTACTATAGACAGATCTTACCTTTACTATAGACAGACCTTACCTTTACTATAGACAGACCTTACCTTTACTATAGACAGACCTTACCTTTACTATAGACAGACCTTACCTTTACTATAGACAGACCTTACCTTTACTATAGACAGACCTTACCTTTACTATAGACAGACCTTACCTTTACTATAGACAGACCTTACCTTTACTATAGACAGACCTTACCTTTACTATAGACAGACCTTACCTTGCCAGAACGACACCAGAGGAGAAAGTCAGAGAGTCAGTCTGATCAGCATTCAGATCCACACTTTGACAGGATGGGAATCTCCTCCCCTCCCTCCCTTCCTCCCTCATTCCGTGGTTCTGTATTCTGGTCAGGCAGTAGCACAGACACCCATTAACCTCCTCCAGCCTCAGAGGAACTGTAGGACCACTCTGACACCTAGTGGGGAGAGGAGGAACTGCACCAGTTTCACCACAACACCAGTTTTTCACAACAGCTTTGGTTGTCTTGAGAATACATCCACCAAGTGTAAATTAAGTACATCCCTGTTAAATAAACACGGTTTTCCCCAATGATGAAATGGGGAAAGAGTTTGGGAAACACGGCACTAAAATAAGCTACTTTAAGCTACTTATATAAGCTGAGAAAAAGTATTTGTCTTTGTCTTCATGACTGCAATGACCAGACAAGATGTCATGCTGTGAGCCCAGAACAGCCCTCATTCCACCCACTGCTAAACATCAGATCAGTGTCTAGAGGCATTCAACTCTGTGTGCCACATCTGTGTTGCCCGGGGAACCTCATACACAAGGACAGCCCTATCATCTATCCCATAATAACACTGCTTTAGTTCCAGTAGGAATGACTCATCTCCACTGACCCATATTGCTCATGACAGAGAGAAAGAGAGAGACAGAGAGAGAGACAGAGAGAGAGAGAGACAGAGAGAGAGACAGAGAGCGAGAGAGAGAGCGAGAGAGAGACAGAGAGAGAGACGGAGAGAGAGAGAGAGAGAGAGACAGAGAGAGAGACAGAGAGAGTGACAGAGAAGACAGGGGTGGGGGAGCGAGAGGGAGGGAGCGTTGAATTAGAGGTGAGCAATAGAGAAAGGGAAAGGGAAGGTGTCAGGGAGAGAGAGAGGGAAGGGAAGGTGTCAGGGAGAGAGAGAGGGAGGGAAGGTGTCAGGGAGAGGGAGGGAAGGTGTCAGGGAGAGAGAGAGGGAGGGAAGGTGTCAGGGAGAGAGAGAGGGAGGGAAGGTGTCAGGGAGAGAGAGAGGGAGGGAAGGTGTCAGGGAGAGAGAGAGGAAGGGAAGGTGTCAGGGAGAGAGAGAGGGAGGGAAGGTGTCAGGGAGAGAGAGGGAGGGAAGGTGTCAGGGAGAGAGAGAGGGAGGGAAGGTGTCAGGGAGAGAGAGAGGGAGGGAAGGTGTCAGGGAGAGAGAGAGGGAGGGAAGGTGTCAGGGAGAGAGAGAGGGAGGGAAGGTGTCAGGGAGAGAGAGAGAGGGAGGGAAGGTGTCAGGGAGAGAGAGAGGGAGGGAAGGTGTCAGGGAGAGAGAGGGGAGGGAAGGTGTCAGGGGAGAGAGAGAGGGAGGGAAGGTGTCAGGGGAGAGAGAGAGGGAGGGAAGGTGTCAGGGAGAGAGAGAGGGAGGGAAGGTGTCAGGGAGAGAGAGAGGGAGGGAAGGTGTCAGGAAGAGAGAGAGGGAGGGAAGGTGTCAGGGAGAGAGAGAGGGAGGATAGGAAGGTGTCAGGGAGAGAGAGAGGGAGGATAGGAAGGTGTCAGGGAGAGAGAGAGGGAGGGAAGGTGTCAGGGAGAGAGAGAGGGAGGGAAGGTGTCAGGGAGAGAGAGAGGGAGGGAAGGTGTCAGGGAGAGAGAGAGGGAGGGAAGGTGTCAGGGAGAGAGAGAGGGAGGGGAAGGTGTCAGGGAGAGAGAGAGGGAGGGAAGGTGTCAGGGAGAGAGAGAGGGAGGGAAGGTGTCAGGGAGAGAGAGAGGGAGGGAAGGTGTCAGGGAGAGAGAGAGGGAGGGAAGGTGTCAGGGAGAGAGGGAGGATAGGAAGGTGTCAGGGAGAGAGAGAGGGAGGGAAGGTGTCAGGGAGAGAGAGAGGGAGGGAAGGTGTCAGGGAGAGAGAGAGGGAGGGAAGGTGTCAGGGAGAGAGAGAGGGAGGGAAGGTGTCAGGGAGAGAGAGAGGGAGGGAAGGTGTCAGGAAGAGAGAGAGGGAGGGAAGGTGTCAGGGAGAGAGAGAGGGAGGGAAGGTGTCAGGGAGAGAGAGAGAGGGAGGGAAGGTGTCAGGGAGAGAGAGAGGGAGGGAAGGTGTCAGGGAGAGAGAGAGGGAGGGAAGGTGTCAGGGAGAGAGAGAGGGAGGGAAGGTGTCAGGGAGAGAGAGAGGGAGGGAAGGTGTCAGGGAGAGGGAGGGAAGGTGTCAGGGAGAGAGAGAGGAAGGGAAGGTGTCAGGAAGAGAGAGAGGAAGGGAAGGTGTCAGGAAGAGAGAGAGGAAGGGAAGGTGTCAGGAAGAGAGAGAGGGAGGGAAGGTGTCAGGGAGAGAGAGAGGGAGGGAAGGTGTCAGGGAGAGAGGGAGGGAAGGTGTCAGGAAGAGAGAGGGAGAGAGAGAGAGGGAGGGAAGGTGTCAGGGAGAGAGAGAGGGAGGGAAGGTGTCAGGGAGAGAGAGAGAGGAGGGGAAGGTGTCAGGAAGGGAGAGAGGAGGGAGGGAAGGTGTCAGGGGAGAGAGAGAGGAAGGGAAGGTGTCAGGGAGAGAGAGAGGAAGGGAAGGTGTCAGGAGAGAGAGAGAGGAAGGGAAGGTGTCAGGGAGAGAGGGAGGATAGGAAGGTGTCAGGGAGAGAGAGAGGGAGGGAAGGTGTCAGGGAGAGAGAGAGGAAGGGAAGGTGTCAGGAAGAGAGGGAGGATAGGAAGGTGTCAGGGAGAGAGAGAGGGAGGGAAGGTGTCAGGGAGAGAGAGAGGAAGGGAAGGTGTCAGGGAGAGAGAGAGAGGAAGGGAAGGTGTCAGGGAGAGAGAGAGGGAGGGAAGGTGTCAGGGAGAGAGAGAGGGAGGGAAGGTGTCAGGAAGAGAGAGAGGGAGGGAAGGTGTCAGGGAGAGAGAGAGGGAGGGAAGGTGTCAGGGAGAGAGAGAGGGAGGGAAGGTGTCAGGGAGAGAGAGAGGGAGGGAAGGTGTCAGGGAGAGAGAGAGGGAGGGAAGGTGTCAGGGAGAGAGAGAGGGAGGGAAGGTGTCAGGGAGAGAGAGAGGGAGGGAAGGTGTCAGGGAGAGAGAGAGGGAGGGAAGGTGTCAGGGAGAGAGAGAGGGAGGGAAGGTGTCAGGGAGAGAGAGTGGAGGGAAGGTGAGAGAGAGGGAGGGAAGGTGTCAGGGAGAGAGAGAGGGAGGGAAGGTGTCAGGAAAGAGAGAGAGAGGGAGGGAAGGTGTCAGGGAGAGAGAGAGGGAGGGAAGGTGTCAGGGGAGGAGAGAGGAGAGGAAGGGAAGGTGTCAGGAAGGGAGGAGAGGGAAGGTGTCAGGAAGAGAGAGAGGGAGGGAAGGTGTCAGGGAGAGAGAGAGGGAGGGAAGGTGTCAGGGAGAGAGAGAGGGAGGGAAGGTGTCAGGGAGAGAGAGAGGGAGGGAAGGTGTCAGGGAGAGAGAGAGGGAGGGAAGGTGTCAGGGAGAGAGAGAGGGAGGGAAGGTGTCAGGGAGAGAGAGAGGGAGGGAAGGTGTCAGGGAGAGAGAGAGGGAGGGAAGGTGTCAGGGAGAGAGAGAGGAAGGGAAGGTGTCAGGAAGAGAGAGAGGGAGGGAAGGTGTCAGGGAGAGAGAGAGGGAGGGAAGGTGTCAGGGAGAGAGAGAGGGAGGGAAGGTGTCAGGAAGAGAGGGTGTCAGGAAGAGAGAGGAAGGGAAGGTGTCAGGGAGAGAGAGAGGGAGGGAAGGTGTCAGGGAGAGAGAGAGGGAGGGAAGGTGTCAGGGAGAGAGAGAGGAAGGGAAGGTGTCAGAGGAGAGAGAGAGGGAGGGAAGGTGTCAGGGGAGAGAGAGAGGGAGGGAAGGTGTCAGGGGAGAGAGAGAGGGAGGGAAGGTGTCAGGAAGAGAGAGAGGAAGGGAAGGTGTCAGGAAAGAGAGAGGGAGGGAAGGTGTCAGGGAGAGAGAGAGGGAGGGAAGGTGTCAGGGAGAGAGAGAGGGAGGGAAGGTGTCAGGGAGAGAGAGAGGGAGGGAAGGTGTCAGGGAGAGAGAGAGGAAGGGAAGGTGTCAGGGAGAGAGAGAGGGAGGGAAGGTGTCAGGGAGAGAGAGAGGGAGGGAAGGTGTCAGGGAGAAAGTTTTTATATTATTTAGAGAACAGCAGTAGCTGCTCCTTGTCTTTTCTTATTAGAACAGTTGTAAGCAGTAAACTCATAAAGATCTCTCTGACCTCCCTGTACCCTTTAACACTCTCCTGTGACATGCAAGTGCACCCTGTGGGTGTGTACATTGCCAATTCCTGAGAAATTAGGCGCACTGTCTGTCTGTCTGTCTCCTCTCAATTCCAATTCAATTCAAGGGGCTTTATTGGCATGTGAAACATATGTTAACATTGCCAAAGCAAGTGAGGTAGATTATAAACAAAAGTGAAATAAACAATAAAAAATGAACAATGCATTTTACACTCACAGAAGTTACAAAAGAATAAAGACATTTCAAATGTCATATTATGTCTATATATACGGGCTCTCACTCTCTCTCTCTCTCTCTCACTCACTCACTCACTCACTCACTCACTCACTCACTCACTCACTCACTCACTCACTCACTCACTCACTCACTCATCAATAGTGAAAGGCTGTTCCAGGTACTTTATCTGACCCCTCCTCTGTAACTCAGACCAATAGTGAAAACATGGTCCAGACCTACTGGCCCTTTCCTGTGGAACTGAACTGGCTGCAGTGGTTCAGACACACAGCGTTGGATGGAGAGAACAAACATGTCCACATCATTTGACAAGGATACATCCACATGTCACAGAGAGTCTATTTTCTGTTTATGTGAGGAAGAGAATCTATGGGAGTCTGTGTGTGTGTCCATGCATTTACAGTCATTGTGTGTGTGTGTGTGTGTGTGTGTGTGTGTGTGTGTGTGTGTGTGTGTGTGTGTGTGTGTGTGTGTGTGTGTGTGTGTGTGCACTGTACAGTCCATTTCCACCACTGCCCCCAGCACCAGGAGCTCTCTCTCCTTTGTTAGTCCTGTCTTCTTCACTAGAAAGGCTGCCCTAGTTCTCTCTGTGGGACCCTCAGTACAACTCCCATTAGTTCTCTCTGTGGGACCCTCAGTACAACTCCCATTAGTTCTCTCTGTGGGACCCTCAGTACAACTCCCATTAGTTCTCTCTGTGGGACCCTCAGTACAACTCCCATTAGTTCTCTCTGTGGGACCCTCAGTACAACTCCCATTAGTTCTCTCTGTGGGACCCTCAGTACAACTCCCATTAGTTCTCTCTGTGGGACCCTCAGGACAACTCCCATTAGTTCTCTCTGTGGGACCCTCAGTACAACTCCCATTAGTTCTCTCTGTGGGACCCTCAGTACAACTCCCATTAGTTCTCTCTGTAGGACCCTCAGTACAACTCCCATTAGTTCTCTCTGTAGGACCCCCAGTACAACTCCCATTAGTTCTCTCTATAGGACCCTCAGGACAACTCCCATTAGTTCTCTCTGTGGGACCCTCTGTGGGACCCTCAGGACAACTCCCATTAGTTCTCTCTATAGGACCCTCTTTCTCTCTCTCTCTCTCTGGGTTCTCTCCTGGGCGTGCTAACCACCACCATGCTGTTGTGTTCTCTCCTGGGCGTGCTAACCACCACCATGCTGTTGGGTTTTGTCCTGGGCGTGCTAACCACCACTATGCTGTTGTGTTCTGTCCTGGGCGTGCTAACCACCACTATGCTGTTGTCTTCTGTCCTGGGCGTGCTAACCACCACTATGCTGTTGGGTTCTCTCCTGGGCGTGCTAACCACCACTATGCTGTTGTCTTCTGTCCTGGGCGTGCTAACCACCACTATGCTGTTGTCTTCTGTCCTGGGCGTGCTAACCACCACTATGCTGTTGTCTTCTGTCCTGGGCGTGCTAACCACCACTATGCTGTTGTGTTCTCTCCTGGGCGTGCTAACCACCACTATGCTGTTGTCTTCTGTCCTGGGCGTGCTAACCACCACTATGCTGTTGTCTTCTGTCCTGGGCGTGCTAACCACCACTATGCTGTTGTCTTCTGTCCTGGGCGTGCTAACCACCACTATGCTGTTGTCTTCTGTCCTGGGCGTGCTAACCACCACTATGCTGTTGTCTTCTGTCCTGGGCGTGCTAACCACCACTATGCTGTTGTGTTCTCTCCTGGGCGTGCTAACCACCACCATGCTGTTGGGTTCTGTCCTGGGCGTGCTAACCACCACTATGCTGTTGTCTTCTCTCCTGGGCGTGCTAACCACCACCATGCTGTTGTCTTCTCTCCTGGGCGTGCTAACCACCACCATGCTGTTGTCTTCTCTCCTGGGCGTGCTAACCACCACCATGCTGTTGTCTTCTCTCCTGGGCGTGCTAACCACCACCATGCTGTTGTCTTCTCTCCTGGGCGTGCTAACCACCACCATGCTGTTGTCTTCTCTCCTGGGCGTGCTAACCACCACTATGCTGTTGTCTTCTGTCCTGGGCGTGCTAACCACCACTATGCTGCTGTGTTCTCTCCTGGGCATGCTAACCACCACTATGCTGCTGTGTTCTCTCCTGGGCGTGCTAACCACCACTATGCTGCTGTGTTCTCTCCTGGGCGTGCTAACCACCACTATGCTGTTGTGCTAACCACCACCATGCTGTTGGGTCTTCTGTCCTGGGCGTGCTAACCACCACCATGCTGTTGGGTTCTCTCCTGGGCGTGCTAACCACCACCATGCTGTTGTCTTCTCTCCTGGGCGTGCTAACCACCCACCATGTCTTCTGTCCTGTCTAACCACCACCATTCTCTCCTGGGCGTGCTAACCACCACCATGCTGTTGTCTTCTCTCCTGGGCGTGCTAACCACCACCATGCTGTTGTGTTCTCTCCTGGGCGTGCTAACCACCACCATGCTGTTGTCTTCTCTCCTGGGCGTGCTAACCACCACCATGCTGTTGTCTTCTCTCCTGGGCGTGCTAACCACCACCATGCTGTTGTCTTCTCTCCTGGGCGTGCTAACCACCACCATGCTGTTGTCTTCTCTCCTGGGCGTGCTAACCACCACCATGCTGTTGTGTTCTCTCCTGGGCGTGCTAACCACCACCATGCTGTTGTGTTCTCTCCTGGGCGTGCTAACCACCACCATGCTGTTGTGTTCTCTCCTGGGCGTGCTAACCACCACCATGCTGTTGTGTTCTGTCCTGGGCGTGCTAACCACCACCACTATGCTGTTGTGTTCTCTCCTGGGCGTGCTAACCACCACTATGCTGTTGTGTTCTGTCCTGGGCGTGCTAACCACCACTATGCTGTTGTGTTCTGTCCTGGGCGTGCTAACCACCACTATGCTGTTGTGTTCTGTCCTGGGCGTGCTAACCACCACTATGCTGTTGTCTTCTGTCCTGGGCGTGCTAACCACCACCATGCTGTTGTCTTCTGTCCTGGGCGTGCTAACCACCACTATGCTGTTGGGTTCTGTCCTGGGCGTGCTAACCACCACCACTATGCTGTTGGGTTCTCTCCTGGGCGTGCTAACCACCACTATGCCGCTGTGTTCTGTCCTGGGCGTGCTAACCACCACCATGCTGTTGTGTTCTCTCCTGGGCGTGCTAACCACCACCATGCTGTTGTCTTCTGTCCTGGGCGTGCTAACCACCACCACCATGCTGTTGGGTTCTCTCCTGGGCGTGCTAACCACCACCATGCTGTTGTGTTCTCTCCTGGGCGTGCTAACCACCACCATGCTGTTGGCTTCTGTCCTGGGCGTGCTAACCACCACTATGCTGTTGTGTTCTCTCCTGGGCGTGCTAACCACCACTATGCTGTTGTGTTCTGTCCTGGGCGTGCTAACCACCACTATGCTGTTGTGTTCTGTCCTGGGCGTGCTAACCACCACCATGCTGTTGTGTTCTCTCCTGGGCGTGCTAACCACCACCATGCTGTTGGGTTCTGTCCTGGGCGTGCTAACCACCACCACCATGCTGTTGTCTTCTCTCCTGGGCGTGCTAACCACCACCATGCTGTTGGGTTCTCTCCTGGGCGTGCTAACCACCACCATGCTGTTGTGTTCTGTCCTGGGCGTGCTAACCACCACCATGCTGTTGGGTTCTCTCCTGGGCGTGCTAACCACCACCATGCTGTACCCTGTCTCTCCTCAGGAGCTGCACCGACGGAGCTATGAAGGAGCCCCTGAATCAGCCAAGACCAAGGCCCTGCAGACCGTCATCGAGATGAAGGTGAGAGAGAGAGAGTGAGAGAGTGAGAGAGTGAGAGAGTGAGAGAGTGAGTGAGTGAGAGTGAGAGAGAGAGAGAGAGAGAGAGAGAGAGAGAGAGAGAGAGAGAGAGAGAGAGAGTGAGAGAGTGAGAGAGTGAGAGAGTGAGAGAGAGAGAGAGAGAGAGAGAGAGAGAGAGAGAGAGAGAGAGAGTGTATATGCTCATGTTTCACTTAGAATGCCAAAGTGAGACCGTCATCAAGATGAAGGTGTGTGTGTTTGTTCAAGCTTGTGTGTGTGGTGAGAGATTGACTTCCTGTACAATGTGGTGAGAGATTGACTTCCTGTACAATGTGGTGAGAGATTGACTTCCTGTACAATGTGAGAAACAGTAATGTTACAACTTACGAGCCCTTTCCCAACTATTCAGAGTTAAAAAGTGTGAAAAATTTGCCAAAAAATAGGAAATAGTAGGAAATAGTAACACAATAAAATAACAATAATGGTGTTTGTTCTCTAAGGTCCAGTCTCTGGAGCGACCTGGAGGAAGTGTGTGTGTTCTACCTTCCTCTCCTCCGTCCCAGGACTCTAAGTTCCAGTCTCTGGAGCGACCTGGACTTGGAGGAAGTGTGTGTGTGTCTAACTGTGTGTGTTCTCTTGTGGTAGGACTCTAAGGTCCAGTCTCTGGAGCGAGGTCTGAGGGACCTGGAGGAAGTGTGTGTGTGTCTAACTGTGTGTGTTCTCTTATGGTAGGACTCTAAGGTCCAGTCTCTGGAGCGAGGTCTGAGGGACCTGGAGGAAGTGTGTGTGTGTCTAACTGTGTGTGTTCTCTTGTGGTAGGACTCTAAGGTCCAGTCTCTGGAGCGAGGTCTGAGGGACCTGGAGGAAGAGATTGAGATGTTAAAGTCTAACGGGGCTCTGAGCACTGAGGAGAGAGAGGAGGAGATGAAACAAATGGAGGTGTACAGATCCCACTCCAAGTTCATGAAGAACAAGGTAACAACACATCACCACCAACTACAGCCGACTCAGAACAGAACTCTGTCTAAAGAGCATGTTGATTATCATTCAGCTGCTGTGACAGATGCATCTGGTCTTCAGTTCTCTGTGTTTTCTAGTGGAACCAGCATCCTGCCCTGTACACTAGAGACAACCATGTGTTCATCTGGTCTTCAGTTCTCTGTGTTTTCTAGTGGAACCAGCATCCTGCCCTGTACACTAGAGACAAGCATGTGTGCATCTGGTCTTCAGTTCTCTGTGTTTTCTAGTGGAACCAGCATCCTGCCCTGTACACTAGAGACAAGCATGTGTTCATCTGGTCTTCAGTTCTCTGTGTTTTCTAGTGGAACCAGCATCCTGCCCTGTACACTAGAGACAAGCATGTGTTCATCTGGTCTTCAGTTCTCTGTGTTTTCTAGTGGAACCAGCATCCTGCCCTGTACACTAGAGACAACCATGTGTTCATCTGGTCTTCAGTTCTCTGTGTTTTCTAGTGGAACCAGCATCCTGCCCTGTACACTAGAGACAACCATGTGTGCATCTGGTCTTCAGTTCTCTGTGTTTTCTAGTGGAACCAGCATCCTGCCCTGTACACTAGAGACAACCATGTGTTCATCTGGTCTTCAGTTCTCTGTGTTTTCTAGTGGAACCAGCATCCTGCCCTGTACACTAGAGACAACCATGTGTTCATCTGGTCTTCAGTTCTCTGTGTTTTCTAGTGGAACCAGCATCCTGCCCTGTACACTAGAGACAAGCATGTGTGCATCTGGTCTTCAGTTCTCTGTGTTTTCTAGTGGAACCAGCATCCTGCCCTGTACACTAGAGACAAGCATGTGTTCATCTGGTCTTCAGTTCTCTGTGTTTTCTAGTGGAACCAGCATCCTGCCCTGTACACTAGAGACAAGCATGTGTTCATCTGGTCTTCAGTTCTCTGTGTTTTCTAGTGGAACCAGCATCCTGCCCTGTACACTAGAGACAAGCATGTGTTCATCTGGTCTTCAGTTCTCTGTGTTTTCTAGTGGAACCAGCATCCTGCCCTGTACACTAGAGACAATCATGTGTTCATCTGGTCTTCAGTTCTCTGTGTTTTCTAGTGGAACCAGCATCCTGCCCTGTACACTAGAGACAAGCATGTGTTCATCTGGTCTTCAGTTCTCTGTGTTTTCTAGTGGAACCAGCATCCTGCCCTGTACACTAGAGACAACCATGTGTTCATCTGGTCTTCAGTTCTCTGTGTTTTCTAGTGGAACCAGCATCCTGCCCTGTACACTAGAGACAAGCATGTGTTCATCTGGTCTTCAGTTCTCTGTGTTTTCTAGTGGAACCAGCATCCTGCCCTGTACACTAGAGACAAGCATGTGTTCATCTGGTCTTCAGTTCTCTGTGTTTTCTAGTGGAACCAGCATCCTGCCCTGTACACTAGAGACAACCATGTGTTCATCTGGTCTTCAGTTCTCTGTGTTTTCTAGTGGAACCAGCATCCTGCCCTGTACACTAGAGACAAGCATGTGTTCATCTGGTCTTCAGTTCTCTGTGTTTTCTAGTGGAACCAGCATCCTGCCCTGTACACTAGAGACAAGCATGTGTTCATCTGGTCTTCAGTTCTCTGTGTTTTCTAGTGGAACCAGCATCCTGCCCTGTACACTAGAGACAACCATGTGTTCATCTGGTCTTCAGTTCTCTGTGTTTTCTAGTGGAACCAGCATCCTGCCCTGTACACTAGAGACAAGCATGTGTTCATCAACTATTGTGTTTTTGTTACCAATGATTGACTGCTTGTGGAAACGTTTCCAAGGTTATATAGAAAAGACCATCTGGTATGCAAGGTGGTTGTTGATTGGATGTCCAAAAGCTGGTTACTGATTGGCCCTGTGTTGCCTACATCATGGCTCCTGATTGGTGGTGGTGCTTATCGTCCTGGTAACAGCCAGGTAACTGACTCTCCTGACAGGTAGAGCAGCTGAAGGAGGAGCTGTCTCAGAGAGAGGTCCAGGGGGAGGAGCTTAAGCAGAAGGCTGCCGACCTGCAGCAGGAAGTGTCTGCCGTAAGGAAGGACTTCACCACACAGCGCTCGCTCTCTCTCTTTAACCTGTCAACTCTGACCTTTTAACCTCGTAGAACCTTTCTGACCTCCACAACACAGCAGCCTTGCCTTACTGACCCTCGCTAAAGAGAATACCCATGTGACCGCTGTGAGAGGAAAACCCAGTATAAGAGGATCTCAGATAAGTGGTGTTAGAGAAACCCCAGTATGAGGCTAGTGGAACTCAGATAAGTGGTGTGAGAGAATCCCCAGTATGAGGCAAGAGGACCTCAGATAAGTGGTGTGAGAGGAACCCCAGTATGAGGAACTCAGATAAGTGATGTTAGAGAAACCCCAGTATGAGGAACTCAGATAAGTGATGTTAGAGGAACCCCAGTATGAGGAACTCAGATAAGTGGTGTGAGAGAAACCCCAGTATGAGGAACTCAGATAAGTGGTGTGAGAGAAACCCCAGTATGAGGAACTCAGATAAGTGATGTTAGAGGAACCCCAGTATGAGGAACTCAGATAAGTGATGTTAGAGAAACCCCAGTATGAGGAACTCAGATAAGTGATGTTAGAGAAACCCCAGTATGAGGAACTCAGATAAGTGATGTTAGAGGAACCCCAGTATGAGGAACTCAGATAAGTGATGTTAGAGAAACCCCAGTATGAGGAACTCAGATAAGTGGTGTGAGAGAAACCCCAGTATGAGGAACTCAGATAAGTGGTGTGAGAGAAACCCCAGTATGAGGCAAGAGGATCTCAGATAAGTGGTATTAGAGAAACCCCAGTATGAGGCTAGTGGAACTCAGATAAGTGGTGTGAGAGAAACCCCAGTATGAGGCTAGAGGAACTCAGATAAGTGGTGTGAGAGAAACCCCAGTATGAGGCAAGAGGATCTCAGATAAGTGGTGTGAGAGAAACCCCAGTATGAGGCAAGAGGATCTCAGATAAGTGGTGTGAGAGAAACCCCAGTATGAGGCCAGAGGAACTCAGATAAGTGGTGTTAGAGAATCCCCAGTATGAGGCAAGAGGATCTCAGATAAGTGGTGTGAGAGGAACCCCAGTATGAGGAACTCAGATAAGTGGTGTGAGAGAAACCCCAGTATGAGGCAAGAGGATCTCAGATAAGTGGTGTTAGAGAAACCCCAGTATGAGGAACTCAGATAAGTGGTGTGAGAGAAACCCCAGTATGAGGCAAGAGGATCTCAGATAAGTGGTGTGAGAGAAACCCCAGTATGAGGCTAGAGGAACTCAGATAAGTGGTGTGAGAGAAACCCCAGTATGAGGAACTCAGATAAGTGGTGTGAGAGAAACCCCTGTATGAGGAACTCAGATAAGTGGTGTGAGAGAAACCCCAGTATGAGGAACTCAGATAAGTGGTGTGAGAGAAACCCCAGTATGAGGCAAGAGGATCTCAGATAAATGGTGTGAGAGAAACCCCAGTATGAGGCTAGAGGAACTCAGATAAGTGGTGTGAGAGAAACCCCAGTATGAGGAACTCAGATAAGTGGTGTTAGAGAATCCCCAGTATGAGGCAAGAGGAACTCAGATAAGTGGTGTTAGAGAAACCCCAGTATGAGGCTAGAGGATCTCAGATAAGTGGTGTGAGAGAAACCCCAGTATGAGGAACTCAGATAAGTGGTGTTAGAGAAACCCCAGTATGAGGCTAGTGGAACTCAGATAAGTGGTGTGAGAGAAACCCCAGTATGAGGCTAGTGGAACTCAGATAAGTGGTGTGAGAGAAACCCCAGTATGAGGCTAGTGGAACTCAGATAAGTGGTGTTAGAGAAACCCCAGTATGAGGCTAGAGGAACTCAGATAAGTGGTGTGAGAGAAACCCCAGTATGAGGCTAGAGGATCTCAGATAAGTGATGTGAGAGAAACCCCAGTATGAGGCTAGTGGAACTCAGATAAGTGGTGTTAGAGAAACCCCAGTATGAGGCTAGTGGACAGATAAGTGGTGTTAGAGAAACCCCAGTATGAGAGCAGCAGAAACCCCAGTATGGCTGACAAGCAGTGAGAAACCCCAGTATGAGGCTAGAGGATCTCAGATAAGTGATGTGAGAGAAACCCCAGTATGAGGCTAGTGGAACTCAGATAAGTGGTGTTAGAGAAACCCCAGTATGGCAACAACACGGCAGCAGGCTGAAACACTTGACTGGCAGCAGTCGTGTTACTACAAAGGCAGGTTGTGTGGGCGGCTGCCCTGTCAGATACGGGCACTGGGTCTCTCGTCAGGTCAGGGAGGCAGAGCTGCCCAGTGCTGCACTGAGAGGTCTGGCATCACACTACACTCTCTGGGACACTTTCATCTTTCCCTCTCTGTTGTCATCCTTTCTATCGTTCTCTGTCATGTTCCCTCAGCGCTGGTTGGAGTAGAGCTGTGAACACTTAACATCCACAGCACCATGTTTATGGCTTCTACTATTTCTCTCTCTTTCTCTTGGTTGTTTTTAGCATGCCTCTTCTCTAGGGTGACTGCTGGACAGGATACTGTAGATGTACACTAGACTACTAAGCTGCTTGTTCTAACCTCTCTCTCCCTCTTTTGTTCTCTTTCTCTTGTTTTTTTGCACACATTTTCACCATGGTTACAGCTGGTGTCTGTTGTTTATTCTAACCTCTCTCTCTCTCTCTCCCTATCTCTCTCTCCATCTCTCTCTCTCTCTTTCTCTCCCCCTGTCTCTCTGTCTCTCTGTCTCTCTGTCTCTCTGTCTCTCTGTCTCTCTGTCTCTCTCTCTCTCTCTCTCTCTCTCTCTCTCTCTCTCTCTCTCTCTCTCTCTCTCTCTCTCTCTCTCCCTATCTCTCTCTCTCTTTCTCTTTCTCTCCCCCTGTCTCTCCTCCCTATCTCTCTGTCTCTCTCTCTCTCTCTCTCTCCCTCTCTCTCTCTGTCTCTGTCTCTGTCTCTGTCTCTGTCTCTGTCTCTGTCTCTGTCTCTGTCTCTGTCTCTCTCTCTCTCTCTCTCTCTCTCTCTCTCTCTCTCTCTCTCTCTGTCTCTGTCTCTGTCTCTGTCTCTGTCTCTGTCTCTGTCTCTGTCTCTGTCTCTGTCTCTGTCTCTGTCTCTGTCTCTCTC
>NW_026284554.1:110000-127500 GCF_023373465.1 Oncorhynchus keta
CTAACCCCATCAGCTACAGTGGGGAGGTATTAACTAACCCCATCAGCTATAGTGGGGAGGTATTAACTAACCCCATCAGCTACAGTGGGGAGGTATTAACTAACCCCATCAGCTACAGTGGGGAGGTATTAACTACAGTGGGGAGGTATTAACTACAGTGGGGAGGTATTAACTAACCCCATGAGCTACAGTGGGGAGGTATTAACTACAGTGGGGAGGTATTAACTAACCCCATCAGCTACAGTGGGGAGGTATTAACTAACCCCATCAGCTACAGTGGGGAGGTATTAACTACAGTGGGGAGGTATTAACTACAGTGGGGAGGTATTAACTAACCCCATCAGCTACAGTGGGGAGGTATTAACTAACCCCATCAGCTACAGTGGGGAGGTATTAACTAACCCCATCAGCTACAGTGGGGAGGTATTAACTACAGTGGGGAGGTATTAACTAACCCCATCAGCTACAGTGGGGAGGTATTAACTAACCCCATCAGCTACAGTGGGGAGGTATTAACTAACCCCATCAGCTACAGTGGGGAGGTATTAACTAACCCCATCAGCTACAGTGGGGAGGTATTAACTAACCCCATCAGCTACAGTGGGGAGGTATTAACAAACCCCATCAGCTACAGTGGGGAGGTATTAACTAACCCCATCAGCTACAGTGGGGAGGTATTAACAAACCCCATCAGCTACAGTGGGGAGGTATTAACTAACCCCATCAGCTACAGTGGGGAGGTATTAACTAACCCCATCAGCTACAGTGGGGAGGTATTAACTAACCCCATCAGCTACAGTGGGGAGGTATTAACTACAGTGGGGAGGTATTAACTAACCCCATCAGCTACAGTGGGGAGGTATTAACTAACCCCATAATAAATTCCCAGTTATAGATAATACAATATCCTATGACAGACAGACTCAATACTAACCTATAGGGCTGATCATGTATGAATGGAGATACTCAATACTAACCTATAGGGCTGATCATGTATGAATGGAGATACTCAATACTAACCTATAGGGCTGATCATGTATGAATGGAGATACTCAATACTAACCTAGAGGGCTGATCATGTATGAATGGAGATACTCAATACTAACCTAGAGGGCTGATCATGTATGAATGGAGATACTCAATACTAACCTAGAGGGCTGATCATGTATGAATGGAGATACTCAATACTAACCTAGAGGGCTGATTGATTCTATCTCTGTGCTCAGATTGACCAGGTAAAGCAGGACCTCAGCAGGAAGGAGACAGAGCTGATGGGGATGAGGACCAAGCTGGAGACTCTCACCAACCAGTTCTCAGACAGCAAACAGCACATTGAGGTCCTCAAGGAGTCACTGACCGCTAAGGAACAGCGCTCTACTATCATTCAGACAGAGGTATGTTGTTCAGTGTTAACTCTACTGACAGGGCTCTACTATCATTCAGACAGAGGTATGTTGTTCAGTGTTAACTCTACTGACAGGGCTCTACTGTCATTCAGACAGAGGTATGTTGTTGAGTGTTAACTCTACTGACAGGGCTCTACTATCATTCAGACAGAGGTATGTTGTTCAGTGTTAACTCTACTGACAGGGCTCTACTATCATTCAGACAGAGGTATGTTGTTCAGTGTTAACTCTACCAGGGGTATTGTGGAGATGGTCTCTTGGTGCCACTGTTGTGTCATAGTTTACAGTTTACAGCTGAACTGGACCCGTAGTTACTAAGCATCTCAGAGTAGGACTACAGTCGTGGCCAAACGTTTTGAGAATGACACAAATATAAATTTTCACGAAGTCTGCTGCTTTAGTTTGTATGATGGCAATATGCATATACTCCAGAATGTTATGAAGAGTGATCAGATGAATTGCAAAGTCCCTCTTTGCCATGCAAATTAACTGAATCCCCCCCCCCAAAAAAACATTTCCACAGCATTTCAGCCCTGCCACAAAAGTCCCAGCTGACATCATGTCAGTGATTCTCTTGTTAACACAGGTGTGAGTGTTGACAAGGACAAGGCTGGAGATCACTCTGTCATGCTGATTGAGTTCGAATAACAGACTGGAAGCTTCAAAAGGAGGGTGGTGGATTGGAATCATTGTTCTTCCTCTGTCAACCATGGTTACCTGCAAGGAAACACGTGCCGTCAGCATTGCTTTGCATAAAAAGGGCTTCACAGGCAAGGATATTGCTGCCAGGAGATTGCACCTAAATCAACCATTTATTGGATCATCAAGAACTTCAAGGAGAGCTGTTCAATTTTTGTGAAGAAGGCTTCAGGGCACCAGGACCGTCTCCTAAAGTTGATTCAACTGCGGTATCGGGGCACCACCAATACAGAGCTTGCTCAGGAATGGCAGCAGGCAGGTGTGAGTGCATCTGCACGCACAGTGAGGCGAAGACTTTTGGAGGATGGCCTGGTGTCAAGAAGGGCAGCAAAGAAGCCACTTCTCTCCAGGAAAAACATCAGGGACAGACTAATATTCTGCAAAAGGTACAGGGATTGGACTGCTGAGGACTGGGGTAAAGTCATTTTCTCTGATGAATCCCCTTTCCGATTGTTTGGGGCATCTGGAAAAAAGCTTGTCCGGAGAAGACAAGGTGAGCGCTACCATCAGTCCTGTATCATGCCAACAGTAAAGCATCCTGAGACATTCATGTGTGGGGTTGGGGAACAAAACATCGATATTTTGGGTCCATGGCCAGGAAACTCCCCAGACCATAATCCCATTGAGAACTTGTGGTCAATCCTCAAGAGGCGGGTGGACAAACAAAACACACAAATTCTGACAAACTCCAAGCATTTATTATGCAAGAATGGGCTGCCATCAGTCAGGATGTGGCCCAGAAGTTAATTGACAGCATGCCAGGGTGGATTTCAGAGGCCTTGAAAAAGAAGGGTCAACACTGCAAATATTGACTCTTTTCATCAACTTCATGTAATTGTCAATAAAATCCTTTGACACTTATGAAAAGCTTGTAATTATACTTCAGTATTCCATAGTAACATCTGACAAAAATATCTAAAGACACTGAAGCAGCAAACTTTGTGGAAATGAATATTTGTGTCATTCTCAAAACTTTTGGCCACGACTGTACAAGTGCTGATCTTGGATCAGTTTGATATGTTAAATCATAACAAATAAGATATCTGAGATCAGCTACTCTGAGATGCTTATTCCATTTACAAGTTGACTGGACTGTAAATATTACATTTATTTGCCTGTTGATTTAATTTGTGATAATGTCTGATGTGTGTGTGTGTGTGTGTGTGTGTGTGTGTGTGTGTGTGTGTGTGTGTGTGTGTGTGTGTGTGTGTGTGTGTGTGTGTGTGTGTGTGTGTGTGTGTGTGTGTGTGTGTGTGTGTGTGTGTGTGTGTGTGTGTGTGTGTGTGTGTGTGTGTGTGTGTGTATCAGGTGGATGCTCTTCGTCGGGAAGAGAAAGTTTCCCAGCTGAATAAGTTGTCAAACCAGATCCATCTCTAATCTGTGTGTGTGTGTGTACCAGGTGGATGCTCTTCGTCTGCGTCTGGAAGAGAAAGATTCCCAGCTGAATAAGAAGTCGAACCAGATCCAGGAGACGTCTGAGGAGAAGGGGACGCTCAGCAGAGAGGTACACGACCTCAAGGACATGCTGGAGGTCAAGGAGCGCAAGGTCAACGTCCTGCAGAAGAAGGTATGGGGCGGGGTGGAGGCTGTGTGTGTATTTACTGCCAAAGCAGCAGCTACTCTTCCTGGGGTCCAGTGAAATGAAGGCAGTTTATACAACTGTAATACATTACAATACATTCACAGATTTCACAACACACTGTGTTCCCTCAGGCCCCTACTCCACTACTACCACATATCTACAGTACTAAATCCATGTGTATATATAGTGCGTATGTTATCGTGTGTGTGTGTGTGTGTCTGTGTGTGTGTGTGTGTCTGTGTGTGTCTGTGTGTGTGTGTGTGTGTGTGTGTGTGTGTGTGTGTGTGTGTGTGTGTGTGTGTCTGTGTCTGTGTGTCTGTGTGTCTGTGTGTCTGTGTGTGTCTGTGTGTGTCTGTGTGTGTCTGTGTGTGTGTGTGTGTGTGTGTGTTCTGTGTGTGTGTGTTGTGTCTGTGTGTGTGTGTGTCTGTGTCTGTGTGTGTCTGTGTCTGTGTGTGTCTGTGTCTGTGTGTGTCTGTGTGTGTCTGTGTCTGTGTGTGTCTGTGTCTGTGTGTGTCTGTGTCTGTGTGTGTCTGTGCCAATGTTTGTGTTGCTTCACAGTCCCCGCTGTTCCATAAGGTGTTTTTTTAATCTGTTTTTAAACCTAATTTTACTGCTTGCTTCAGTTACCTGATGTGGAATAAGAGTTCCATGTAGTCATGGCTCTATGTAGTACTGTGGAATAGAGTTCCATGTAGTCATGACTCTATGTAGTACTGTGGAATAGAGTTCCATGTAGTCATGGCTCTATGTAGTACTGTGGAATAGAGTTCCATGTAGTCATGGCTCTATGTAGTACTGTGGAATAGAGTTCCATGTAGTCATGGCTCTATGTAGTACTGTGGAATAGAGTTCCATGTAGTCATGACTCTATGTGGTACTGTGGAATAGAGTTCCATGTAGTCATGGCTCTATGTAGTACTGTGGAATAGAGTTCCATGTAGTCATGGCTCTATGTAGTACTGGGGAATAGAGTTCCATGTAGTCATGTCTCTATGTAGTACTGTTGAATATGTAGTCTAGACTCTATGTGGTACTGTGGAATAGAGTTCCATGTAGTCATGGCTCTATGTAGTACTGTGGAATAGAGTTCCATGTAGTCATGACTTTATGTGGTACTGTGGAATAGAGTTCCATGTAGTCATGGCTCTATGTAGTACTGTTGAATAGAGTTCCATGTAGTCATGGCTCTATGTGGTACTGTGGAATAGAGTTCCATGTAGTCATGGCTCTATGTAGTACTGTGGAATAGAGTTCCATGTAGTCATGGCTCTATGTAGTACTGTGGAATAGAGTTCCATGTCGTCATGGCTCTATGTAGTACTGTGGAATAGAGTTCCATGTCGTCATGGCTCTATGTAGTACTGTGGAATAGAGTTCAATGTAGTCATGGCTCTATGTAGTACTGTGGAATAGAGTTCCATGTAGTCATGTCTCTATGTAGTACTGTTGAATAGAGTTCCATGTAGTCATGACTCTATGTGGTACTGTGGAATAGAGTTCCATGTAGTCATGGCTCTATGTAGTACTGTGGAATAGAGTTCCATGTAGTCATGACTCTATGTGGTACTGTGGAATAGAGTTCCATGTAGTCATGGCTCTATGTAGTACTGTTGAATAGAGTTCCATGTAGTCATGGCTCTATGTGGTACTGTGGAATAGAGTTCCATGTAGTCATGGCTCTATGTGGTACTGTGGAATAGAGTTCCATGTAGTCATGGCTCTATGTGGTACTGTGGAATAGAGTTCCATGTAGTCATGGCTCTATGTAGTACTGTGGAATAGAGTTCCATGTAGTCATGGCTCTATGTAGTACTGTGGAATAGAGTTCCATGTAGTCATGGCTGTATGTAGTACTGTGGAATAGAGTTCCATGTAGTCATGACTCTATGTAGTACTGTGGAATAAGAGTTCCATGTAGTCATGGCTCTATGTAGTACTGTGGAATAGAGTTCCATGTAGTCATGGCTCTATGTAGTACTGTGGAATAGAGTTCCATGTAGTCATGGCTCTATGTAGTACTGTGGAATAGAGTTCCATGTAGTCATGGCTCTATGTAGTACTGTGGAATAGAGTTCCATGTAGTCATTACTCTATGTAGTACTGTGGAATAAGAGTTCCATGTAGTCATGGCTCTATGTAGTACTGTGGAATAGAGTTCCATGTAGTCATGGCTCTATGTAGTACTGTGGAATAGAGTTCCATGTAGTCATGGCTCTATGTAGTACTGTGGAATAAGAGTTCCATGTAGTCATGGCTCTATGTAGTACTGTGGAATAGAGTTCCATGTAGTCATGGCTCTATGTAGTACTGTGGAATAGAGTTCCATGTAGTCATGGCTCTATGTAGTACTGTGGAATAGAGTTCCATGTAGTCATGGCTCTATGTAGTACTGTGGAATAGAGTTCCATGTAGTCATGGCTCTATGTAGTACTGTGGAATAGAGTTCCATGTAGTCATGGCTCTATGTAGTACTGTGGAATAGAGTTCCATGTAGTCATGGCTCTATGTAGTACTGTGGAATAGAGTTCCATGTAGTCATGGCTCTATGTAGTACTGTGGAATAGAGTTCCATGTAGTCATGGCTCTATGTAGTACTGTGCGCCTCCCATAGTCTGTTCTGGACTTGGGGACTGTGAAGAGACCTCGTGGCTTGTCTTATGGGGTATGTATGGGTGTCCGAGCTGTGTGCCAGTAGTTTAGACAGACAGCTCGGTGCATTCAACATGTCAATACCTCTCATAAATAAAAGTAGTGATGAAGTCAATCTCTCCTCCACTTTCAGCCAGGAGAGATTGACATGCATATTATTAATATTAGCTCTCTGTGTACATCCAAGGTCCAGCCGTGCTGCCCTGTTCTGAGCCTATTGCAATTTTCCTAAGTCCTTTTTGTGGCACCTGACCACACGACTGAACAGTGTCAAGGTATGACAAAACTAGGGCTTGTAGGACCTGCCTTGTTGATAGTGTTGTTAACCTCTTGCTCCTACCTGACACGCAGGCGTCCCATCTAGACATCTGGAAATGCAAATGCACTACGCTAAATGCTAATAGCACTCGTTAAAACTCAAACGTTCATTAAAATACACATGCAGGGTATTGAATTAAAGCTACACTCGTTGTGAATCCAGGCAACAAGTCATATTTTTAAAATGCTTTTCGGCGAAAGCATGAGAAGCTATTATCTGATAGCATGTAACACCCCAAAAGACCCGCAGGGGACGTAAACAAAATAATTAGCATAGTCGTCGCTACACAAACCGCACAAATAAAATATAAAACATTCATTACCTTTGACCATCTTCTTTGTTGGCACTCCTAGATGTCCCATAATCACTATTGGGTCTTTTTTTCCGATTAAATCGGTCCATATATAGCCTAGATATCGATCTATGAAGACTGTGTGATAAACGAAAAAAAATAGCGTCTTATAACGTAAAGTCATTCTTTAAAATTAAAAATGTCGACGATAAACTTTCACAAAACACTTCGAAATACTTTTGTAATGCAACTTGACAAGACTGTTGACATCGTGTGGAAGCTGTAGGTATTGCAACCTCAGCCCCATTTATTGTGGTTCGCCTTTATCAATGGGTTGAAGTGGCGGATGGATATATATTTCCATTTTCAGTGATCAGATTTTCCTGCGCTTTTCGATGAAACGCACGTTCTGTTATAGTCACAGCCGTGATTTAACCAGTTTTATAAACGTCTGAGTGTTTTCTATCCACACATACTAATCATATGCATATACTATATTCCTGGCATGAGCAGCAGGGCGCTGAAATGTTGCACGATTTTTAACAGAATGTTCGAAAAGGTAGGGGGTAGGAGTAACGGGTTAAGAAGGCAGAGTATGGCTTTATTATAGACAGACTTCTCCCCATCTTAGCTACTACTGCATCAATATGTTTTGACCATGACAGTTTTACAATCCAGGATTACTGCAAGCAGTTTAGTCACCTCAACTTGCTCAATTTCCACATGATGTATTACAAGATTTAGTTGAGGTTTAGGGTTGAGTGTGTGTTTTGTTCCAAATACAATGCTTTTAGTTTTAGAAATATTTAGGGCTAACTTATTCCTTGCCACCCACTCTGAAAATAACTGCAGCTCTTTGTCGAGTGTTGCAGTCATTTCAGTCTCTGTAGTAGCTGACGTGTATAGTGTTGAGTCATCCGCATACATAGAAACTCTGGCTTTACTCAAAGCCAGTGGCATGTTGTTAGTAAAAAAATTAAAAAGCAATGGGCCAAGACAGCTACCCTGGGGAATTCCGGATTCTAACTGGATTATATTTGAAAGGCTTCCATTAAAGAACACCCGCTGTGTTCTGTTAGACAGCTAACTCTTTATCCACATTATAGCAGGGGGTGTAAAGCCAGAACACACACGGTTTTCCAGCAGCAGACTATGATCAATAATGTCAAAAGCTGCACTGAAATCTAACAAGACAGCCTCCACAATCATTTTATCATCAATTTCTCTCAGCTAATCATCAGTCATTTGTGTAAGTGCTGTGCTTGTTGAGTCTCCTTCCTTATAAGCATGCTGGAATTCTGTTGTCAATTTGTTTACTGTGAAATCACATTGTATCTGGTCAAACACAATTTTTCCCAGAACTTTACTAAGGGTTGGTAACCGGCTGATTGGTTGGCTATTTGAGACAGTAAAGGGGGCTTTACTCTTCTTAGGTAGCAGAATGACTTTAGCTTCCCTCCAGGCCTGAGGGCACACGCTCTCTAGTAGGCTTCAAGTGAAGATGTGACAAATAGGAGTGACAATGTCGTCTGCTGGTATCCTCAGTCATTTTCCATCCAGATTGTCAGACCCCCGGTGGCTTGTCATTGTTGATAGACAACAACAATAATATGTTCACCTCTTCCACACTGACTTTACGGAATTCAAAAGTACAATTCTTATCTTTCATAATTTGGTCCGTGTGTGGGGGGTCATGCTGGATGTGAAGGAATGCAAGGCCAACGTCCTCCAGAGGAAGGCATGTCAGAGATGATTAAAAGGGAGGATGGTTTTGTTGGTCAACTTGTTCCTCTTATGAAAGTTTCAAGGAAGTACAAAGAGTGTGACTGAAGGAGAATCACCTCTTGGCATAACTGTATTGGACAGACAACTGAGTTTCACTCAGGATACGCAGTGAATTTGCTGTCGTAGTGAATCTTTTCTGTTGATTCACAACTCTATTGATTCACAACTCTATTGATTCACAACTCTATTGATTCACAACTCAATTGAGTCACAACTCTATTGATTCACAACTCTATTGAATCTCAACTCTATTGATTCACAACTCTATTGAATCTCAATTCTATTGATTCACAACTCTATTGAATATCAACTCTTATGATTCACAAGTCTATTGATTCACAACTATTGATTCACCTCTTTTGCTACACATCATGACCTGCTTTTCCTGACTGCCACTAGATGGCAGTATGAGACCATGTTGTTTGAGCCTTCTCCAGTCGTCAAAAAGACCAGAGGAAAATGATTTCTCCCCATTGTCCTGGAGAATACATTTCAGATGTCCTGTGTCTGATAACTCCAGAGTTCACTCTAATCAACCATCGTCACGTAGTCATCAATCCAGCCAGCATACCAACCCAGAATGGTTCTTCTGTGATCAAACATCGTCACTTAGTCATCAACCAGCCAGAATACCAACCCAGAATGGTTCTTCTGTGACCCTGCAGCAGATCATGAGACCTACCAGAGCCTCCATGAGGAGATGGAGAAAGGGTTTGTGTTTGTGTGTACATGTCAGGGTTCACAGAGAAAGTCAGGCTCAGCAGTATTACATGGCTGAGGAGCAGAGAGGGAGGTTGTGTCTCAGCAGGATTACATGGCTGAGGAGGAGAGAGGGAGGTTGTGTCTCAGTATGGCTGAGGAGGAGAGAGGGAGGTTGTGTCTCAGTATGGCTGAGGAGCAGAGAGGGAGGTTGTGTCTCAGTATGGCTGAGGAGGAGAGAGGGAGGTTGTGTCTCAGTATGGCTGAGGAGGAGAGAGGGAGGTTGTGTCTCAGCAGTATTACATGGCTGAGGAGGAGAGAGGGAGGTTGTGTCTCAGTATGGCTGAGGAGGAGAGAGGGAGGTTGTGTCTCAGTATGGCTGAGGAGTATTGTCTCATGGCTGAGGAGCAGAGAGGGAGGTTGTGTCTCAGTATGGCTGAGGAGGAGAGAGGGAGGTTGTGTCTCAGTATGGCTGAGGAGGAGAGAGGGAGGTTGTGTCTCAGTATGGCTGAGGAGCAGAGAGGGAGGTTGTGTCTGGCTGAGGAGGAGAGAGGGAGGTTGTGTCTCAGTATGGCTATGGCTGAGGAGAGAGAGGGAGGTTGTGTCTCAGCAGTATGGCATGGCTGAGGAGAGAGAGGGAGGTTGGGAGGTTGTGTCTCAGTATGGCTGAGGAGCAGAGAGGGAGGTTGTGTCTCAGTATGGCTGAGGAGGAGAGAGGGAGGTTGTGTCTCAGTATGGCTGAGGAGGAGAGAGGGAGGTTGTGTCTCAGCAGTATTACATGGCTGAGGAGGAGAGAGGGAGGTTGTGTCTCAGTATGGCTGAGGAGGAGAGAGGGAGGTTGTGTCTCAGTATGGCTGAGGAGGAGAGAGGGAGGTTGTGTCTCAGTATGGCTGAGGAGGAGAGAGGGAGGTTGTGTCTCAGGTTGTGTCTCAGTATGGCTGAGGAGGAGAGAGGGATGGCTGAGGAGGAGAGAGGGAGGTTGTGTCTCAGTATGGCTGAGGAGAGAGGGAGGGATGGCTTGTGTCTCAGTATGGCTGAGGAGGAGAGAGGGAGGTTGTGTCTCAGTATGGCTGAGGAGGAGAGAGGGAGGTTGTGTCTCAGTATGGCTGAGGAGGAGAGAGGGAGGTTGTGTCTCAGTATGGCTGAGGAGGAGGAGGGAGAGGAGGCTTGTGTCTCAGTATGGCTGAGGAGGAGAGAGGGATGGCTGATGGGAGGAGGAGAGAGGGAGGTTGTGTCTCTCATGGCTAGGTTGGCTGATGGCTGAGGAGAGAGAGGGAGGTTGTGTCTCAGTATGGCTGAGGAGGAGAGAGGGAGGTTGTGTCTCAGTATGGCTGAGGAGGAGAGAGGGAGGTTGTGTCTCAGTATGGCTGAGGAGGAGTCTCAGAGGCTGAGGAGGAGAGAGGGGAGGTTGTGTCTCAGTATGGCTGAGGAGGAGAGAGGGAGGTTGTGTCTCAGTATGGCTGAGGAGGAGAGAGGGAGGTTGTGTCTCAGTATGGCTGAGGAGGAGAGAGGGAGGTTGTGTCTCAGTATGGCTGAGGAGGAGAGAGGGAGGTTGTGGCTCAGTATGGCTGAGGAGGAGAGAGGGAGGTTGTGGCTCAGTATGGCTGAGGAGGAGAGAGGGAGGTTGTGGCTCAGTATGGCTGAGGAGGAGAGAGGGAGGTTGTGGCTCAGTATGGCTGAGGAGGAGAGAGGGAGGTTGTGGCTCAGTATGGCTGAGGAGGAGAGAGGGAGGTTGTGGCTCAGTATGGCTGAGGAGGAGAGAGGGAGGTTGTGCTGTTTGGGGGTGGATGAGATTACATGGATCATTTATCATGCTGAAACAATGTGACCTCAAATGAATCTGCTCTTACTCTCAATCTGTATCTCAAATGGCACCCTAGTCCTTATTTAGTGCACTTCGTTTGACCAGGGCTCATAGGGCTCTTGTCAAGAATAGTGCACCGTGTAGGGAAGTAGTGTGCCATTTGGGAAGCAGAGCCAGTCTCCCAGAGCCTGATAGGACATCATACCTCCTCTCTGTCCTGTCCTTGTCTTTCTTTGGGAAGCAGAGCCAGTCTCTCAGAGCCTGATAGGACATCATACCTCCTCTCTGTCCTGTCCTTGTCTTTCTTTGGCCTCAACGTCAGTCAGTCAGCGAGAGCTAAGAGACATAAATCTTTTGGGGAAGATTTCTGGGTCCTCACTTGGGTCAGTTTGTGTGTGTGTGTGCGCGGGTCTGTAGCACTCTGTGTATGTGTGTGCACTTGCACATGTGTGTACGTGTATGTGTCTGTGTGGTGTGTGTGTTTATCCGCGTGTGTGTATATCCGTGTGTGTGTTTATCCGTGTGTATGTGTGGTTGCGGTGGGTCACGGTTCGATCAGGAAGCTACAGAGGAGTAATAGCAGCAGATCTGAGGGTCAATGGTTTCAACAGACACATACAATATGGAACCAGTCCCAACTACACACACACACACACACACACACACACACACACACACACACACACACACACACACACACACACACACACACACACACACACACACACACACACACACACACACACACACACACACACACACACACACACACACACACACACACACAGACGGACTACAGTATGTTGAAGCCGTTCCCCTCTCTGTGGGCTGGTCCTGGTTGAGAGGAGGAGTAGAGACAGGGGGTCATCCCAGCCCCAGCAGGGCCACATCCATCTTTCTGACAGCCCCCTCCTCCAGGGAGGGAGGGGGAGAGGGAGGGAGGGAGGGAGAGAGGGAGGGAGAGCCATGTCTGTGGAGAGATGTAGCAATGTAGAGGTGGTTGGCTCTGCTCTGGTGAGATCACAGAACCATTACTACCAGCCCTTCAGGCTGACCGCCTGGCTGGATCTATATCTGTCTGGATCTATATCTGTCTGTGTGGATCTATATCTGTCTGGATCTATATCTGTCTGGATCTATATCTGTCTGGATCTATATCTGTCTGGATCTATATCTGTCTGGATCTATATCTGTCTGGATCTATATCTGTCTGGATCTATATCTGTCTGGATCTATATCTGTCTGGATCTATATCTGTCTGTGTGGATCTATATCTGTGTGGATCTATATCTGTCTGGATCTATATCTGTCTGGATCTATATCTGTCTGGATCTATATCTGTCTGTGTGGATCTATATCTGTGTGGATCTATATCTGTCTGGATCTATATCTGTCTGGATCTATATCTGTCTGGATCTATATCTGTCTGTGTGGATCTATATCTGTCTGGATCTATATATGTCTGTGTGGATCTATATCTGTCTGTGTGTACCTATATCTGTCTGTGTGTACCTATATCTGTCTGGATCTACATCTGTCTGTGTGGATCTATATCTGTCTGTCTGGATCTATATCTGTCTGTCTGGATCTATATCTGTCTGTCTGGATCTATATCTGTCTGTGTGGATCTATATCTGTGTGGATCTATATATGTCTGTGTGGATCTATATCTGTCTGTGTGGACCTATATCTGTCTGGATCTACATCTGTCTGTGTGGATCTATATCTGTCTGTCTGGATCTATATCTGTCTGTCTGGATCTATATCTGTCTGTCTGGATCTATATCTGTCTGTCTGGATCTATATCTGTCTGTCTGGATCTATATCTGTCTGGATCTATATCTGTCTGTCTGGATCTATATCTGTCTGTGGGGATCTCTATCTGTCTGTGTGGATCTATATCTGTCTGTCTGGATCTATATCTGTCTGTGTGGATCTATATCTGTCTGTGTGGATCTATATCTGTCTGTGTGGATCTATATCTGTGTGGATCTATATCTGTCTGTGTGGATCTATATCTGTCTGTGTGGATCTATATCTGTGTGGATCTATATCTGTCTGTGTGGATCTATATCTGTCTGTGTGGATCTATATCTGTGTGGATCTATATTTGTGTGGATCTATATCTGTGTGGATCTATATTTGTGTGTGCACTCCTGCCTCATCACTTATCCCCCTCCCTAGACAACCACCCACCCCTCCGCTCAGCTCCATCACTCCCTCCTCCCTCCCTGGGTGCCGATGATGTGGATGTCCATTAAGGCAGCCCCCCTCTCTGATTCAGAGGGGTTGGGTTAAATCAGGAAGATACATTTCAGTTGAAGGCATTCTGACTAGGTCTCCCCTTTCCCCCTCTTTCTTCAATAGGGACGTGCCAGACAGACAAACCCAGAGAAGAGCTCACCTCCTGGGGCTGAATGTGCTAGCACGCTGCCCCCTTCTAATGAAGATTCCAGGGACCTAGCTAGCTACTAGCATGCCTTGTCCAGGACACACACACACTGTAAGCTTTTCAAAGCCCCCCTCCCCTAAGCATGTGACCCGGGGGATAAGCCAATGCAGTTTGTTTTGAAAGAGCCAGAGAGCGGCAGAGCTGAGCTCCCTGTCCAGTTGTCTGAAGAAGCAACATTTCGTTTCTATAATGATCCCTGAGGTAGCTGTTGTAGCTCACTGTGCACACAGAACCCTAGAGCAGGCCTGATGGCCATAACACATTGAGACTGGCTGGGGGAATGTACACTGACTCCTTTATGAACCCATACCGTGAAACCAACCCAGGACAGAACAGGACAGATCAGGACAGACAGGACAGGACAGGACAGGGGCAGGACAGAACAGGACAGGACAGGACAGGACAGGGGCAGAACAGAACAGGACAGAACAGGACAGGACAGGACAGGACAGGACAGGACAGGGGCAGAACAGAAAAGGACAGGACAGGGGCAGAACAGAACAGAACAGAACAGGACAGGGCAGGACAGGGCAGGGCAGGGCAGGGCAGGGCAGGACAGAACAGAACAGGACAGGACAGGGCAGGGCAGGGCAGGGCAGGGCAGGGCAGGGGGCAGAACAGAACAGACACAGAACAGAACAGAACAGAACAGAACAGGAACAGAACAGAACAGAACAGGACAGGGGACAGACAGGGACAGAACAGAACAGAACAGCAGGACAGGGCAGGACAGGGCAGACACAGGACAGGGACAGGGACAGGGCACAGGACAGGCAGAACAGGACAGGACAGGGGGCAGGACAGGGGCAGAACAGGGCAGAACAGGGGGACAGGACAGGACAACAGGACAGGACAACAGGACAGGACAGGACAGGACAGGGCAGGACAGGGACAGGACAGAACAGAACAACAGACAACAGAACAGGACAGGGACAGGACAGGACAGGACAGGACAGGACAGGACAGAACAGAACAACAGAACAGAACAGAACAGAACAGAACAGAACAGAACAGAACAGAACAGAACAGGACAGGGACAGGACAGGACAGGACAGGGACAGGACAGGACAGGACAGGACAGGACAGGACAGGACAGGACAGGACAGAGGACAGGGACAGACAGGACAGGACAGAACAGAACAGAACAGAACAGAACAGAACAGAACAGAACAGAACAGAACAGAACAGAACAGAACAGAACAGAACAAAACAGAACAGAACAACAACAAAACAGAACAGGACAGGACAGGACAGGACAGGACAGGACAGGACAGGACAGGACAGGACAGGACAGGGAAGGGCAGGACAGGGCAGGGTTATGAAAGTACTACATCCTCAGTGAGTGGTTCAGATCAGGTGAATAAACTGCATAGACAGAGAGATTGAGATTGTGTCTTTAGTGTGGCTCCAGAGATGTACAACTATTCTTTATGGAGGGTAATCAGAGAGCAGGTAGTGATGAGGTCAAATCCCTCTAAACAGGGAAAACTATCAACTCAGCAAGAAAATAATCGTCCTCTCACTGTCAACTGCGTTTATTTTCAGCAAACTTAACATGTGTAAATATTTGAATGAACATAATATTCAACAACTGAGACATAAACTGAATAAGTTCCACAGACTCGTGACTAACAGAAATGGAATAATGTGTCCCTGAACAAAGGGGGGGTCAAAATGAAAAGTAACAGTCAGTATCTGGTGTGGCCACCAGCTGCATGAAGTACTGCAGTGCATCTCCTCATGGACTGCACCAGATTTGCCAGTTCTTGCTGTGAGATGTTACCCCACTCTTCCACCAAGGCACCTGCAAGTTCCCGGACATTTCTGGGGGGAATGGCCCTATCCCTCACCCTCCGATCCAACAGGTCCCAGACGTGCTCAATGGAATTGAGATCCGGGCTCATCGCTGGCCATGGCAGAACACTGACATTCCTGTCTTGCAGGAAATCACAAACAGAATGAGCAGTATGGCTGGTGGCATTGTCATGCTGGAGGGTCATGTCAGGATGAGCCTGCAGGAAAGGTACCACATGAGGGAGGAGGATGTCTTCCCTGTAACGCACAGCGTTGAGATTGCCTGCAATGACAACAAGCTCAGTCTGATGATGCTGTGACACACCGCCCCAGACCATGACGGACCCTCCACATCGATCCCGCTCCAGAGTACAGGCCTCTGTGTAACGCTCATTCCTTCAACGATAAACACGAATCCGACCATCACCCCTGGTGAGACAAAACCGCGACTCGTCAGTGAAGAGCACTTTTTGCCAGTCCTGTCTGGTCCAGCGACGGTTTGTGCCCATAGGCAACGTTGTTGCCGGTGATGTCTGGTGAGGACCTGCCTTACAACAGGCCTACAAGCCCTCAGTCCAGCATCTCTCACCCTGTTGTGGACAGTCTGAGCGCTGATGGAGGGTTGTACGTTCTGAGTGAAACTCTGGCCGTTGTTGTTGCCATCCTGTACCTGTATCCCAGGTGTGATGTTCGCTGTCTTAACGACCGTTCCACAGGGGCATGTTCATTCATTGTTTATGGTTCAACATGTATGGGAGACCGTGTTCAAACCCGTTACAATGAAGATCTGTGAAGTTATTTGGATTTTTACGAATTGTCTTTGAAAGTCAGGGTCCTGAAAAGGGAACGTTTATCTAGTCTGGACCTGTAGCAGAATGAAGGGGTGTGGACTGAGAGAGGCTGGGCCCTGGCCCCAACATTATGAAGAGAGTGTGGTTAGAGGGAGAGGCTGGCCCCTGGCCCCAACATAATGAAGAGAGTGTGGTTAGAGAGAGAGGCTGGCCCCTGGCCCCAACATAATGAAGAGAGTGTGGTTAGAGAGAGAGGCTGGCCCCTGGCCCCAACATAATGAAGAGAGTGTGGTTAGAGAGAGAGGCTGGCCCCTGGCCCCAACATAATGAAGAGAGTGTGGTTAGAAGGAGAGGCTGGCCCCTGGCCCCAACATAATGAAGAGAGTGTGGTTAGAGAGAGAGGCTGGCCCCTACAGAATGAACAGAGTGTGGTTAGAGTGAGAGGCAGGCCCCTGGCCCCAACATAATGAGGAGAGTATGGTTAGAGAGTGAGGCTGCCCCCTGGCCCCTACATAATGAAGAGAGTGTGGTTAGAGGGAGAGGCTGGCCCCTGGCCCCAACATAATGAAGAGAATGTGGTTAGAGAGAGAGGCTGGCCCCAACATAATGAAGAGAGTGTGGTTAGAGAGAGAGGCTGGCCCCAACATAATGAAGAGAGTGTGGTTAGAGAGAGAGGCAGGCCCCTACAGAATGAAGAGAGTGTGGTTAGAGGGAGAGGCTGGTCCCTGGCCCCAACATAATGAAGAGAGTGTGATTAGAGAGAGAGGCTGGCCCCTGGCCCCAACATAATGAAGAGAGTGTGGTTAGAGAGAGAGGCTGGCCCCTACAGAATGAACAGAGTGTGGACAGAGAGAGGCTGGCCCCAGCCCAACCATCAGCCCAACCATCAGCCCAACCATCAGCCCAACCAGCAGCCCCAGACATGTCCTCACTATAAAGGCCTAGTTTTGCCTAAACCCCTTTTCTGATCTCTTACCCATGGGTACACAAACATAACATTAACATAGGGCACAGACATACTCAGATCTGTGTGAAGTACCCTACACTACCTCCCTCAGAGAAAGCCTTGGTCTGCTCAACACTTGTGTAAAGCTGTTTGACTCTGAGCTTGTTTTCCCAAAGGCTTCTCCCTCTCTCTCCTGATTGAAGTACTTTCCCTCTAACAACACTCGTACTGGCGAGTGGCGACAGAGAGAGAGAGAGATCGTTTGAAAGACTAGATTTTATT
>NW_026284554.1:132500-167500 GCF_023373465.1 Oncorhynchus keta
CCTCCTCCTCTCCATCTCCTCCTCCTCCTCTTCTCCATCTCCTCCTCCTCCTCCTCTTCTCCATCTCCTCCTCCTCCTCCTCTTCTCCATCTCCTCCTCCTCCTCCTCTTCTCCATCTCCTCCTCCTCCTCTTCTCCATCTCCTCCGCCTCCTCCTCTTCTGCTGCCTCCTTTGTCTCCTCGTCCTCTCCTCCTGTGTGTGGCGGGTGCAGCAGACACAAAGCCTGGCAGCGTGCCACCTACCTGTCAGGACTCACCCATTCATGTGCCAGTCAGGCCAACCTTCATTTGCATCGCTGAGCAGGGTCTGCTTTCTCTATCCATCACCCCCTCCTTACCTCCTCCCTCCTCTACCCTTTCCCTCCCTATCCCCTCCCTCCTCACCCCTCCTTACCTCCTCTACCATTTCCCTTCTTATCCCTTCCCTCCTCACCCCTCCTTACCTCCTTACCTCCTCCCTCCTCCTCATAGGATGGGGAGATGAGGGAGAGGAGGGAGAGGAGGAGAGAGGAGGAGAGTAGGGGATATGATGAGGAGATGAGGGAGAGGAGGAGAGAGGAGGAGAGTAGGGGATAGGATGGGTAGATGAGGAAGAGGGAGAGGAGGAGAGTAGGGGATATGATGAGGAGATGAGGGAGAGGAGAGTAGGGATAGGATGGGGAGATGAGGGAGAGGAGGAAGAGGGACAGGATGGGTAGATGTTAAGGGAAAACAGGGGGATAGGATGTCCCCCTTTCCTAGATCCTCCCTCCAGGAGAGTTTCCTAGGATGGGGAGATGAGGAGGGACCCCCCCTCTCCTCCTCTAGGGAGATGAGGGAGAGGAGGAGAGTAGGGGATCCTCCTAGGTAGATGAGAGAGGATTGGTTGGATGGGGAGTGAGGGGAAGGATAGAGTCATGTAGGGGATAGGATGGGGAGATGAGGGAGAGGAAAATGCAGATTGAAATGATTTTTAGGATGGGTAGAGAAAAATCATATAATCATATGATTTTTCTGGATTTTTGTTTTAGATGAGGGAGAGTCTCTCACAGTTGAAGTGTACCTATGATAAAAGATTACAGACCTCTCATGCTTTGAGAGAGGAAAACCTGCAAAATCGGTAGTGTGATCAAATACTTGTAGGATGGGGATATGAAACTGAGATAGGGGATAGATAGAAACAGTTAGACCCAGAGAGAGAGACAGTTAGACCCAGGAGAGAGACAGTTAGTACCCAGAGAGAGAGACAGGAGAGACCCAGAGAGAGAGACAGTTAGGAGAGAGAGAGACAGTTAGACCCAGAGAGAGAGACAGTAGGGGACCCATGGGTAGATGAGGGACAGTTAGACCCAGAAGAGAGAGACAGGACCCAGAGAGAGATGAGGGAGAGGAAGAGAGTAAGATAGACCCAGAGATGGAGAGACAGAGAGAGAGAGGGACAGTTAGACCAGAGAGAGAGACAGTTAGGACCCAGAGAGAGAGACAGTTAGACCCAGAGAGAGAGACAGTTAGACCCAGAGAGAGAGACAGTTAGACCCAGAGAGAGAGACAGTTAGACCCAGAGAGAGGGACAGTTAGACCCAGAGAGAGGGACAGTTAGACCCAGAGAGAGAGACAGTTAGACCCAGAGAGAGAGGGACAGTTAGACCCAGAGAGAGAGACAGTTAGACCCAGAGAGAGAGACAGTTAGACCCAGAGAGAGGGACAGTTAGACCCAGAGAGAGGAGACAGTTAGACCCAGAGAGAGAGACAGTTAGGACCCAGATGAGAGAGACAGAGAGGAGGAGACAGGGATAGGATGGGTAGATGAGGGAGAGACAGTTAGGACCCAGAGAGGGAGAGGAGGAGTTAGGAGGAGACTAGGGGACAGGATGGCCCAGAGAGAGAGACAGTTAGACCCAGAGAGGGAGACAGTTAGACCCAGAGAGAGAGACAGTTAGACCCAGAGAGAGGGACAGTTAGACCCAGAGAGGAGGGTAGATGAGGGAGAGGAGAATGTTTTGGGGGGATCTGATGGAAGGAGAGGAGGGCTTTACTTTACTATTTATATTTTTGACAGGACTTTTAGGAGGACTTTATTCCATACATTTGAGGAAGACCCAAAATTAGATACATTTTGAATGAGAGGACAGCAGGACAGGAAGGAAAGAAGTCCACATCAGTAACTTAAACAAAAGAGAATAATTCACCTGTCCCCCTTTCCTCCCTGGTCCTCCCTACTGCCTCTGATCTGAGGACTTCTTTAAACACACATGCTTCATCTTGTGCCCCTGGCTGTCTGTGACATTTAAAAACAAAGACAAATTTATGTCATGCAATAAAATGCAAATTAACATTAATTTAAAAATTTTAAATATGATTTTCTGTTTTTGTTTTGATCCGTCTAAGTCACAGTTGAAAACCATGTAAAATTACAGACTCTTGCTTTCAAGTAGGAAAACCTGCTCGGCAGTGTATCAAATACTTGTTCTCCCCACTGTATATATAGATAGAGACAGTTAGACCCAGAGTGACAGTTACAGAGAGAGACATTTAGACCCAGGAGAGAGACAGTTAGACCCAGAAGAGGACAGTTAGACCCAGAGAGAGGGACAGTTAGACCCAGAGAGAGGGACACCCAGAGAGAGGGACAGTGATAGACCCAGAGAGAGAGAGACAGTTAGACCCAGAGAGAGAGAGACAGTTACCCAGAGTAGGCACATTTTACCCAGAGAGAGGGACTTTTACCAGAAGTAGACAGTTTTACAGAGAGAGACAGTTAGACCCAGAGAGAGACTTTTAGGCTCAGTAGGACAGTTTTACCCAGGGAGAGACAGTTAGACCCACAGAGAGGACAGTTTACCCAGAGGAGTGACAGTTAGACCCAGAGTAGAGATTTTAGGCCCAGGTGAGAGACACTTTTAGGCCCAGAGTCAGAGACAGTTTAGACCCAGAGAGAGAGACAGTTAGACCCAGAGAGAGAGACAGTTAGACCCAGAGAGAGAGACAGTTAGACCCAGAGAGAGAGACAGTTAGACCCAGAGAGAGGGACAGTTAGGCCCAGAGAGAGAGACAGTTAGACCCAGAGAGAGAGACAGTTAGACCCAGAGAGAGAGACAGTTAGACCCAGAGAGAGAGACAGTTAGACCCAGAGAGAGGGACAGTTAGGCCCAGAGAGAGAGACAGTTAGACCCAGAGAGACAGTTAGACCCAGAGAGAGAGACAGTTAGACCCAGAGAGAGAGACAGTTGGCCCACAGAGAAGACAGTTCCCAGATAACATCCTGTTAGTAAGAGGGACAGTTGACCCATTTGAGGAAGTTAGGCAAGACAGAGTCATTTTGACCCAGAAGTGGTCATTGATCAGACAGAAGTTGACTGAGAGAGGACAGTTGCCCTGAGAGAGAGTAACAGTTGACCCAGAACTGGGGACAGTTTTACCAGAGATTTTTGAGAGACAGAACCCAGAGAGACCAGGTGACTTTCACTTTTGAGACAGTTAAGGAATCATTACTTTTCCCCAGAGACAATTGGGACTGTTTCCACCACAGTTGAGACCACCCAGTGAAACATGGGAGACAACACGTCACGCTGACCAGTGTAGAGGGACTGCAGACCACAGAGAGTTGGACAGGAAGGTCTCAGATAACATCCTGTTAGTAAAGGGACGGTTATTTGGGAAGAGCAACACAGAGTCATTTTGTGAAGTGGTCATTGATCAGCAGAAGTGACTGTAGGGACGTTGTCTGTAGCTGCCTGATGCAGAATGGACGGACCGTGTTGAGACGCCTGCTGTGTGTTGAGAGACAGAATGGATGGACCGTGTTGAGACGCCTGCTGTGTGTTGAGAGACAGAATGGATGGACCGTGTTGAGACGCCTGCTGTGTGTTGAGAGACAGAATGGACGGACCGTGTTGGAGACGCCTGCTGTGTGTTGAGAGACAGAATGGATGGACCGTGTTGGAGACGCCTGCTGTGTGTTGAGAGGCAGAATGGATGGACCGTGTTGGAGACGCCTGCTGTGTGTTGAGAGACAGAATGGACGGACCGTGTTGAGAGACAGAATGGATGGACCGTGTTGAGAGACAGAATGGATGGACCGTGTTGGAGACGCCTGCTGTGTGTTGAGAGACAGAATGGATGGACCGTGTTGAGACGCCTGCTGTGTGTTGAGAGGCAGAATGGATGGACCGTGTGAGAGACAGAATGGAGACGTTGGAGTCTCCTGCTGTGTGTTGAGAGACAGAATGGATGGACTTGCTGTGTGTTGAGAGACAGAATGGATGGACCGTGTTGAGAGACAGAATGGATGGACCGTGTTGGAGACGCCTGCTGTGTGTTGAGAGACAGAATGGATGGACCGTGTTGGAGTCTCCTGCTGTGTGTTGAGAGACAGAATGGATGGACCGTGTTGGAGACGCCTGCTGTGTGTTGAGAGACAGAATGGATGGACCTGTGTGTTGAGAGACAGAATGGATGGACCGTGTTGGAGACGCCTGCTGTGTGTTGAGAGACAGAATGGATGGACCGTGTTGGAGAGGTCTGCTGTGTGTTGAGAGACAGAATGGATGGACCGTGTTGGAGACGCCTGCTGTGTGTTGAGAGACAGAATGGATGGACCGTGTTGGAGACGCCTGCTGTGTGTTGAGAGACAGAATGGATGGACCGTGTTGGAGACGCCTGCTGTGTGTTGAGAGACAGAATGGATGGACCGTGTTGAGAGACAGAATGGATGGACCGTGTTGAGAGACAGAATGGATGGACCGTGTTGAGAGACAGAATGGATGGACCGTGTTGAGAGACAGAATGGATGGACCGTGTTGGAGACGCCTGCTGTGTGTTGAGAGACAGAATGGATGGACCGTGTTGAGAGACAGAATGGATGGACCGTGTTGAGAGACAGAATGGATGGACCGTGTTGAGAGACAGAATGGATGGACCGTGTTGAGAGACAGAATGGATGGACCGTGTTGAGAGACAGAATGGATGGACCGTGTTGGAGTCTCCTGCTGTGTGTTGAGAGACAGAATGGATGGACCGTGTTGAGAGACAGAATGGATGGACCGTGTTGAGAGACAGAATGGATGGACCGTGTTGAGAGACAGAATGGATGGACCGTGTTGAGAGACAGAATGGATGGACCGTGTTGAGAGACAGAATGGATGGACCGTGTTGAGAGACAGAATGGATGGACCGTGTTGGAGACGCCTGCTGTGTGTTGAGAGACAGAATGGATGGACCGTGTTGGAGACGCCTGCTGTGTGTTGAGAGACAGAATGGATGGACCGTGTTGAGAGACAGAATGGATGGACCGTGTTGAGAGACAGAATGGATGGACCGTGTTGGAGACGCCTGCTGTGTGTTGAGAGACAGAATGGATGGACCGTGTTGGAGACGCCTGCTGTGTGTTGAGAGACAGAATGGATGGACCGTGTTGAGAGACAGAATGGATGGACCGTGTTGGAGACGCCTGCTGTGTGTTGAGAGACAGAATGGATGGACCGTGTTGGAGACGCCTGCTGTGTGTTGAGAGACAGAATGGATGGACCGTGTTGGAGAGGTCTGCTGTGTGTTGAGAGACAGGACCGGAACCGGAACTAACTAGAGAGATACAACTCCTTCCTAAAATATCCAGGATTAAAATGTCTGTGTGTCTCAGTGTCTCGGTGTGTGTGTGTGTGTGTCTCTGTGTGTGTGTCTCGGTGTCTCAGTGTCTATGTGTGTGTGTCTCTGTGTGTGTGTCTCGGTGTCTCGGTGTGTGTGTGTGTCTCGGTGTGTGTGTCTCGGTGTGTGTGTGTGTCTCGGTGTGTGTGTGTGTCTCGGTGTGTGTGTGTCTCGGTGTGTGTGTCTCGGTGTCTATGTGTGTGTGTGTGTGTCTTGGTGTGTGTGTCTGGTGTGTGTGTCTCGGTGTTTGTGTCTTGTGTGTGTGTCTCGTGTGTGTGTCTCGTGTGTGTGTCTCGTGTGTGTGTCTCGTTGTGTGTGTCTCGTTGTGTGTGTGTGTGTCTCGTGTGTGTGTGTCTCGGTGTGTGTGTGTGTGTCTGGTGTGTGTGTGTGTCTCAGTGTGTGTGTCTCGGTGTGTGTGTCTCGGTGTGTGTGTGTGTGTGTCTCAGTGTGTGTGTCTCGGTGTGTGTGTGTTATCCAGGGCCCTAATGAGACAGTGTTACACCACAGCCAGTCTGAAGAAGCGCAGGCCGGATCAAAGGAACAGTCTCTCTGAATGTCAAGTGTGTTGGAGGGTTCAGACAAGTCTGCACAGGAGTGTGTGTCTGTGTGTCTGTGTGTGTGTGTGTGTGTGTGTCTGTGTATGTGTGTGTTTGGCTGCTTTCTACTGTCCCTCCATACATTTCAAGTTGTCTGTGTACATATTGGTGTGCGTTTTGTGTCCTGACTTCTGACAGGTTGTCAATCAGGCTGTCAGGTAGACTGGGGATTAATGAGCCAGTGGAAATAGTGTAGGTGTCTGGGCAGACTCAGTCCACCATGTGCATGAAAACCACTTGTCTTTCATTGAATGACAACAAAGACTTTACTGAATGATCATTACTGAATAATCCCTGCTGAAGAGTGAAAAATCACTACTGAAGAATCACTACTGAAGAATCATTACTGAATAATCCCTGCTGAAGAGTGAAGAATCACTACTGATGAATCATTACTGAAGAATCACTACTGAAGAATCACTACTGAAGAATCACTACTGAAGAATCACTACTGAAGAATCATTACTGAATAATCCCTGCTGAAGAATCACTACTGATGAATCATTACTGAAGAATCACTACTGAAGAATCACTACTGAAGAATCACTACTGAAGAATCACTACTGAAGAATCACTACTGAATAATCACTACTGAAGAATCACTACTGAAGAATCACTACTGAAGAATCACTACTGAAGTGAAGAATCATCTGGAAGAATCACTACTGAATAATCACTAGACTGACTCAATACTCACTTTTTGTGTCCCCGAACAACTGAAAAACGAGAGAGAGAGAGAGAGAGAGAGAGAGAGAGAGAGAGAGAGAGAGAGAGAGAGAGAGAGAGAGAGAGAGAGAGAGAGAGAGAGAGAGAGAGAGAGAGAGAGAGAGAGAGAGAGAGAGAGAGAGAGAGAGAAAGAGAGAGAGAGAGAGAGAGAGAGAGAGAGAGAGAGAGAGAGAGAGAGAGAGAGAGAGAGAGAGAGAGATAGTAGGACATGAGTCAACCCTGTTTGAGACCAGATCAAACCAACAGTTTACAGTGTGAGAGCCCATTACTAAGACGGCCCTTTCCTTTTCTCAACTATGAAACTATTCACTTTAAAACACCTCTGACTATCAGCATCACAGACCAAGGACCAATCCCAAATGGCTCCCTATATCCTTTATTGTAGACTACTTTTGACCAGAGCCCTATGGCACGTCAGTGCACTACATAGGGAATAGGGTGTCATTTGGGATGGAATTTAGGACATCTGTCTAAACATGTCTGAGCATGATTTAAAACAATAAACCGGCCGAACTCTGGTTGTGTTTCTTCTTGGGAAGCAGCTGTAGTAGTTTGAACTGCACCAGGGCAGAAAAATTCATTATCAAATTTCTTCTCACTTCTTCTCACAAGTTTTTTTCATTTGTTTTTCTTCTGCGAAACCTTTGTGCCAAAACATCCAGCGGTTTAATTAAATTCATACTTTAAGTTCACACAATTGTATATTTTGTTACGATGACGACCATGAACTCTCATTGTTGGCTACGGCGCAGGTTATTTTGGTTTGATCCGTTATTTGAGGGGATATTTAGGGGAGGGGATGTTTAGGGGAGGGGATGTTTAGGGGAGGGAATGTTTAGGAGAGGGGATGTTTAGGGGAGGGGATGTTTAGGAGAGGGGATGTTTAGGGGAGGGGATGTTTAGGGGAGGGGATGTTTAGGGGAGGGGATGTTTAGGAGAGGGGATGTTTAGGGGAGGGGATGTTTAGGGGAGGGGATGTTTAGGGAGGGGATGTTTAGGGGAGGGGATGTTTAGGGGAGGGGATGTTTAGACGAAAAAAACATATTCATATTAAAATGAACAACAGCTAAAGATGATTCTGGACTGACAGAGAGGAGGATAGGAGATAAAGACTGAGAAAGAGAGAGAGAGGAGGATAGGAGATAAAGACTGATAAAGATAGGGAGAGGAGGATAGAGGGAGATAAAGACTGAGAAAGAGAGAGATAGGAGGATAGGAGATAAAGACTGATAAAGATAGGGAGAGGAGGATAGAGGGAGATAAAGACTGATAAAGATAGGGATAGGAGGATAGAGGGAGATAAAGACTGAGAAAGAGAGGGAGAGGAGGATAGAAGGAGATAAAGACTGAGAAAGAGAGGGAAAGAGAGGGAAAGGAGGATAGGAGATAAAGACTGAGAGGGAGGGAGAGGAGGATAGGAGATAAAGACTGAGAAAGAGAGGGAGAGGACGATAGCAGATAAAGACTGAGAAAGAGAGAGAGAGAAGGATAGAGGGAGATAAAGACTGATAAAGATAGGGATAGGAGGATAGAGGGAGATAAAGACTGAGAAAGAGAGGGAGAGGAGGATAGAAGGAGATAAAGACTGAGAAAGAGAGGGAAAGGAGGATAGGAGATAAAGACTGAGAGGGAGGGAGAGGAGGATAGGAGATAAAGACTGAGAAAGAGAGGGAGAGGACGATAGAGGGAGATAAAGACTGAGAAAGAGGGGAAGAGGAGGATAGAAAGAGATACAGACTGAGAAAGAGGGATAGGAGGATAGTGGGAGATAAAGAATGAGAAAGAGGGGGAGAGGAGGATAGAAGGAGAGACTGAGAAAGAGAGGGAGAGGAGATAGGAGATAAAGACTGAGAAAGAGAGGGAGAGGAGGATAGGAGATAAAGAGAGGGAGAGGAGGATAGAAGGAGATAGAGACAGAGGGAGAGAGTGAGAGGAGGATAGAATGAGATAAAGACGCAGGGAGAGGAGGGTCATGTCTTTGGCTATGTGATATGACATGCTATTCTATAAAATAATTTCTCAGTCTTTAATTTCTCCGTAATTAATATTACCCGATTGAGCTAATCATGTAAATGTAATTAACTAGAGAGTCGGGGCACCACGAAATAATAATTATAGAGCTGTTATCTTCCGAATAAACTCTTAAAGACCTAGTAATATTCTACATCAATAGCAGTCAATATTAATCGTCACCTTAATTCAGTCTCATTTGAAAGTTGTAAATTCTTGGTTATCTGCACGAACCCTGGCTAACAAGTTGAATCAGCAATACAAAATTGGGTTTAATTATGTATTTACTAAATACCTAACTAATCACAAAGAATTACACATACACATAATTAATCAACTTGATTACAAATGACGTCATAAAGGAAAACGTCCCTGGCGGGCGGAACAGATATGACAGCTGGTTACACAAAAGAAAAGGGGCTGGGTTTGAGTGAAAGAGAGGGAAGACTGAGGAACAAAGGGCGAAGCTGTGCTATCGTAAATACAGTATCTTATGCATTCTAAATTACCACCCATTTGGAAAAGGAAAATGCAATAAATATTTACTCTGAGCTGCGCTTCGGTTGGTTAGTGGTAGATGGAAGGCTGTGTTGCCAAACCAAGTCCTTGGAAGAATGTTTCTGATGGTCAATTGGATACGTTGTAGTAACATCATTGTGTGATAGACGGGATACTCTGTCTGTTCCTTCCTAACCATCATTTGCATCTGCTGTTGCTAACTCAATGGCTAGGAGGTATCACTTCTGTAGTGAATAAGAGTTCAAAGTTCATACCATTCGCAACCAAAGCTCACGCTGATGCTGGCTTCGTTCTGTAGTTATTATCTGAACCATTCTGACATCGGACCGTCGTCCTCACATCCTCTGAACAGGAGGTTATATTGTCGTCAAGGTTTTATATAGGAAGGGAGAGGAGGGCGTGTTTGAAAAGTTTTATTGCCCATGTCCCTTCACACTGATTGAGCAGAGCCCTACCTTATGAAAACCCAAATCTCACATTTTAGAAGCTAAAATCACATTTCATCCCATCACGAATAATTTCATATTCAAACATTTCAATTGAACAACAATTCCATGTGAATCCGATAACTCTGATGTGTAGACTTTCCACTGTAGAGTTTATCAGGCTGTCTTATCATTGATGAGAATGTCTCAGATGACAACCGAACTGACATCATATTCATTAAGTACCATCGGATTACCAGAATATAGTTCATTTCCCCACATACTGATGTTCCCAGAATCTCTATGTTAACCAAGGGTTTTGCAAATGTAACATCAGTAGGGTAGAGAGAGGAAAAAGGGGGAAGAGGTATTTATGACTGTCATAAACCTCCCCCAGGCCAACATCATGACTGGAGGATAGGAGTAGAATGAGAAAGAGAGGGAGAGGAGGATAGAAGGAGATAAAGACTGAGAAAGAGAGGGAGAGGAGGATAGGAGATAAAGACTGAGAAAGAGAGAGAGAGGAGGATAGAAGGAGATAAAGACTGAGAAAGAGAGGGAGAGGAGGATAGGAGATAAAGACTGAGAAAGAGAGAGAGAGGAGGATAGGAGATAAAGACTGAGAAAGATAGGGATAGGATGATATAGGGAGATTAAGAATGAGAATGAGAGGGAGATATCACTCTTCGTGTCTGTTCTGTAGACTAGGTCTCCCTTCCTCTCCCGGTCTGGTGGCTTTCCCAGACTCACACATACGTGTACATTAGTATCCCTAGCCACTTGAGCCTTCTCCTTCAAATGAGTCCCTCTCCTAGATCTCAGAGATCTAAACAGTCTAACAGAGGATAATATTGAGATATTACCATATTGTTTAAATCTTCATGAGCCATGCTGCCGGCTTAGGGGTACGGTGGGGTTAGGGTACTGCGGGGTTAGGGGTCCTGCGGGGTTAGGGGTCCTGCGGGATTAGGGGTACGGTGGGGTTAGGGTACTGCGGGGTTAGGGGTCCTGCGGGGTTAGGGGTACGGTGGGGTTAGGGGTCCTGCGGGGTTAGGGGTCCTGCGGGTTAGGTGTCCTGTGGGGGGTGCTGCGGGGTTAGGGTACGGTGGGGTTAGGGGTGCTGCAGGGTTAGGGGTGCTGCGGGGTTAGGGGTACTGCGGGTTTAGGGGTGCTGCGGGGTTAGGGATGCTGCGGGGTTAGGGGTGCTGCAGGGTTAGGGATGCTGCGGGGTTAGGGGTGCTGCGGGGTTAGGGGTGCTGCGGGGTTAGGGGTGCTGCGGGGTTAGGGATGCTGCGGGGTTAGGGGTACTGCGGGTTTAGGGGCTGCGGGGTTATGGATGCTGCGGGGTTATGGATACTGCGGGGTTAGGGATGCTGCGGGTTCAGGGGTACTGTGGGGTTAGGGATGCTGCGGGATTAGGGGTACGGCGGGGTTAGAGGCCTTCATACACCAGCCTTCTAATTGGATGAGCCAGGGGACAGCTCATTGCCATGGTCACCGACTTTGACTTTGACAGATAAGAAAAGAGATGAAGTCGTCAAACTGCCTCAGAGAAACAAAACACTTTCATATTTAGACGCTGAATAATGAATTTTATATTTGTGATTAACAGCAATTAACTATATTTATGGTGTGATTAGTTATATTTATGGTGTGATTAGTTTTTGTACTTTGGTTCTCACCCCCTCAATCATTATTTCAACAGAGAGAGTCAGAGAGAGAGAGAATGATACAGAGAGAATGGGAGAGAGAAAGAGAGGGGGGGAGAGAGAGAATGGGAGAGGGAGAATGATACAGAGAGAATGGGAGAGAGAAAGAGAGGGGGGAGAGAGAGAATGGGAGAGGGAAAGAGAGGGGGGAGAGAGAGAATAGGAGAGAGAAAGAAAGGGGAGGAAGAGAGAGAATGGGAGAGAGAGAATGGGAGAGAGAGAATGGGAGAGAGAAAGAAAGGGGAGGAAGAGAGAGAATGGGAGAGAGAGAATGAGAGAGAGAGAATGGGAGAGAGAGAATGAGAGAGAGAGAATGGGAGAGAGATAATGGGAAAGAGAGGGGAGGGAGAGAGAGAATGGGAAAGATAGGGGAGGGAGAGAGAGAATGGGAGAGAGAGAATGGAAGAGGGAAAGAGAGGGGAGGGAGAGAGAGAATGGGAGAGAGAGAATGGGAGAGGGAAAGAGAGGGGAGGGAGAGAGAGAATGGGAGAGAGAGGGGGGAGGACATTCACATTTATACATGAGGTGATATATTGACACCAGTTTATGTCAAACGCGATAGACAGAATATTGCAGGTATTAATCAAATCAGTCTGTGTTTAATTAAATGTGAAATAGGAGAAAGAAACAGACAGTCTCTTCATTGAGCTGTCTCCGATGATGGATGGGTGCGTGCGTGCGTGCGTGCGTGCGTGCGTGCGTGCGTGCGTGCGTGCGCATGCCATTTATCAACCTCTCAGCTCCAGGTACTGAAGCCACCTTTCACAGCCAGATAAGAAAAGTTGACAATACAAATTAAACACTGGTTTATTCACCCCTCAAATTTTTGTGGAAAGTGGAAATAATTTATCCAGTTTACTGTTAAACGTTGACAGTTTCCAGTAATATACTTTCCCTTTGCAAAGCTATTCAGGAAACATCGCTCTGCGCTGGAAAATCTGAATGGCCACAGTGTGTTCTCTGGAAAAACTGTTGTGTTGTGTTCTGTTGTGTTCTGTTCTGTCTGTTGTGTTCTGTCTGTCGGGTTCTGTCTGTTGTGTTCTGTCTGTTGTGTTCTGTCTGTTGTGTTGTGTTGTGTTGTGGGAGAGAGAAGAGGGGAGTTGTGTTCTGTTGTGTTCTGTTGTGTTCTGTTGTGTTGTGTTCTGTCTGTTGTGTTGTGTTGTGTTCTGTTGTGTTGTGTTGTGTTGTGTTCTGTTGTGTTGTGTTCTGTTGTGTTGTGTTGTGTTCTGTTGTGTTGTGTTGTGTTCTGTCTGTTGTGTTGTGTTCTGTTGTGTTGTGTTGTGTTCTGTCTGTTGTGTTGTGTTGTGTTCTGTTGTGTTGTGTTGTGTTCTGTTGTGTTGTGTTGTGTTGTGTTGTGTTGTTGTGTTGTGTTCTGTTGTGTTGTGTTGTGTTGTGTTCTGTTGTGTTGTGTTGTGTTCTGTCTGTTGTGTTGTGTTCTGTCTGTTGTGTTGTGTTCTGTCTGTTGTGTTCTGTTGTGTTGTGTTCTTTCTGTTGTGTTGTGTCTGTTGTGTTCTGTCTGTTGTGTTGTGTTTGTTGTGTTCTGTCTGTTGTGTTGTGTTTGTTCTTTCTGTTGTGTTCTGTTGTGTTCTGTCTGTTGTGTTGTGTTGTGTTGTTCTGTCTGTTCTGTTGTTTTGTGTTGTGTTCTGTCTGTTGTGTTGTGTTCTGTCTGTTGTGTTCTGTTGTGTTGTGTTCTGTGTGTTGTGTTGTGTTCTGTCTGTTGTGTTGTGTTCTGTCTGTTGTGTTCTGTTGTGTTGTGTGTTGTGTTGTGTTCTGTTGTGTTGTGTTCTGTCTGTTGTGTTCTGTCTGTTGTGTTCTGTCTGTTGTGTTGTGTTCTGTCTGTTGTGTTGTTCTTTGTGTTGTGTTCTGTTGTGTTGTGTTCTTTCTGTTGTGTTCTGTTGTGTTGTGTTCTGTCTGTTGTGTTCTGTTGTGTTGTGTTCTGTCTGTTGTGTTGTGTTCTTAATTTGTTGTGTTCTTTCTGTGTTGTGTTGTGTTCTTTCTGTTGTGTTGTGTTGTGTTCTTTCTGTTGTGTTGTGTTGTGTTGTGTTCTGTTCTGTTCTGTTCAGTTCTTTCTGTTGTGTTGTGTTGTGTTTTTCTGTTGTGTTGTGTTCTTTCTGTTGTGTTGTGTTGTGTTCTTTCTGTTCTGTTGTGTTCTTTCTGTTGTGTTGTGTTGTGTTGTTCTGTTGTGTTGTGTTGTGTTCTTTCTGTTGTGTTGTGTTCTTTCTGTTCTGTTGTGTTCTTTCTGTTGTGTTGTGTTGTGTTCTTTCTGTTGTGTTTGTTCTTTCTGTTGTGTTGTGTTGTGTTCTTTCTGTTCTGTTGTGTTCTTTCTGTTGTGTTGTTGTCTTTGTGTTGTGTTCTTTCTGTTGTGTTGTGTTGTGTTCTTTCTGTTGTGTTGTGTTGTGTTCTTTCTGTTCTGTTGTGTTCTTTCTGTTGTGTTGTGTTGTTGTGTTGTGTTCTTTCTGTTGTGTTGTGTTGTGTTCTTTCTGTTGTGTTGTTTCTGTTCTGTTGTGTTGTGTTCTTTCTGTTGTGTTGTGTTGTGTTGTGTTGTGTTTGTGTTCTGTTGTGTTGTGTTCTTTCTGTTGTGTTGTGTTCTTTTGTGTTTGTTGTGTTCTTTCTGTTGTGTTGTGTTGTGTTGTGTTGTGTTCTTTCTGTTGTGTTGTGTTGTGTTCTTTCTGTTGTGTTGTGTTCTTTCTGTTGTGTTGTGTTGTGTTGTTTGTGTTGTGTTGTGTTGTGTTCTTTCTGTTGTGTTGTGTTGTGTTCTTTCTGTTGTGTTGTGTTGTGTTCTTTCTGTTGTGTTGTGTTGTGTTCTTTCTGTTCTGTTGTGTTCTTTCTGTTGTGTTGTGTTGTGTTCTTTCTGTTGTGTTGTGTTGTGTTGTTTCTGTTGTGTTGTGTTGTGTTGTGTTGTGTTCTTTCTGTTGTGTTGTGTTCTTTCTGTTGTGTTGTGTTGTGTTCTTTCTGTTGTGTTGTGTTGTGTTTGTTCTTTCTGTTGTGTTGTGTTGTGTTCTTTCTGTTGTGTTGTGTTCTTTCTGTTGTGTTGTGTTGTGTTCTGTTCTGTTGTGTTGTGTTGTGTTGTGTTCTTTCTGTTGTGTTGTGTTGTGTTGTGTTCTTCTGTTGTGTTGTGTTGTGTTGTGTTGTGTTCTGTTGTGTTGTGTTGTGTTCTTTCTGTTGTGTTGTGTTGTGTTGTGTTGTGTTTGTTGTTGTGTTGTGTTGTGTTGTGTTGTGTTCTTTCTGTTGTGTTGTGTTGTGTTCTTTCTGTTGTGTTGTGTTGTGTTCTTTCTGTTGTGTTGTGTTGTGTTCTTTCTGTTGTGTTGTGTTCTTTCTTTGTGTTGTGTTGTGTTCTTTCTGTTGTGTTGTGTTGTGTTCTTTCTGTTGTGTTGTGTTGTGTTGTGTTCTGTCTGTTGTGTTGTGTTGTGTTCTGTTGTGTTCTGTTCTGTTGTGTTGTGTTGTGTTCTGTCTGTTGTGTTGTGTTGTGTTCTGTCTGTTGTGTTGTGTTGTGTTGTGTTCTTTCTGTTGTGTTGTGTTGTGTTCTTTCTGTTGTGTTGTGTTGTGTTCTGTCTGTTGTGTTGTGTTCTGTTGTGTTCTGTCTGTTGTGTTCTGTTGTGTTCTGTCTGTTGTGTTGTGTTGTGTTCTGTCTGTTGTGTTGTGTTCTGTCTGTTGTGTTCTGTTGTGTTCTGTCTGTTGTGTTGTTGTGTTGTGTTCTGTCTGTTGTGTTGTGTTCTGTTGTGTTGTGTTCTGTCTGTTGTGTTCTGTTGTGTTGTGTTCTTTCTGTTGTGTTGTGTTCTTTCTGTTGTGTTCTGTTGTGTTGTGTTGTGTTGTGTTCTGTTTTTGTTGTGTTCTATTGTGTTGTGTTCTGTTCAGTTTGTTCGTTCTACATTGAACACATGCTTTTCTGTCTTTGTTTGTCGTGTGTGTGTGTGTGTGTGTGTGTGTGTGTGTGTGTGTGTGTGTGTGTGTCTCTCAAGCAAGATCTTATGTGTGTGTTTTCTGCTGACTCACAATGCTCCCTCTCCGTCCCTCATCCGTTCCCGTTCCCTTCCCTCTCTCTCTCTCTCTCTCTCTCTCTCTCTCTCTCTCTCTCTCTCTCTCTCTCTCTCTCTCTCTCTCCTCCTCCCTCCTCTCCTCTCCCTCCCCTCCCCCTCCCTTTCCCCCTCCTCCCTCCTTTCCTCTCTCTCCTTCCTCCCCTCCTTCCTTCCTTCCCTCCCTCTCTCTTCTCCTCCCTCCTGTTTGCCTCCCCCTCCCTTCACCCCCCTCCTCCTTCCCTTCCTCCCTCCTTTCCTCTCTCTCCCTCTCTTCAGATTGAGAATCTACAGGAGCAGCTGAGAGACAAGGAGAAACAGATGAGTAGTCTGAAGGACAGAGTCAGGTCTCTCCAGACAGACACCTCCAACACTGACACAGCTCTCACCACCCTGGAGGAAGCACTGGCTGAGAAGGTATATATTATAGAAACACACACATGAGCTTTGGGGCTCCCGAGTGGCACAGCGGTCCAAGGCACTGCATCTCAGTGTTAGAGGCGTCACTACAGACACTGGTTTGATCACAACCGGCCGTGATTGGGAGTCCCATAGGGTGGCGCACAATTGGCCCAGCTTCGTCCAGGTTAGGGAGGGTTTGGGCGGGAAAGGCCGTCCAGGTAGGGAGGGTTTGGGCGGGAAAGGCCGTCCAGGTTAGGGAGGGTTTGGGCGGGAAAGGCCGTCCAGGTTAGGGAGGGTTTGGCCGGGAAAGGCCGTCCAGGTTAGGGAGGGTTTGGGCGGGAAAGGCCGTCCAGGTTAGGGAGGGTTTGGGCGGGATAGGCCGATGCCGGGATAGGATGGTGCTTGGTGTGTCAGGATGGTGCTTGGTGTGTCAGGATGGTGCTTGGTGTGTCAGGATGGTGCTTGGTGTGTGAGGATGGTGCTTGGTGTGTCAGGATGGTGCTTGGTGTGTCAGGATGGTGCTTGGTGTGTCAGGATGGTGCTTGGTGTGTCAGGATGGTGCTTGGTGTGTCAGGATGGTGCTTGGTGTGTCAGGATGGTGCTTGGTGTGTCAGGATGGTGCTTGGTGTGTCAGGATGGTGCTTGGTGTGTCAGGATGGTGCTTGGTGTGTCAGGATGGTGCTTGGTGTGTCAGGATGGTGCTTGGTGTGTGAGGATGGTGCTTGGTGTGTTAGGATGGTGCTTGGTGTGTCAGGATGGTGCTTGGTGTGTCAGGATGGTGCTTGGTGTGTCAGGATGGTGCTTGGTGTGTCAGGATGGTGCTTGGTGTGTCAGGATGGTGCTCGTGTGTCAGGGTGGTGCTCGTGTGTCAGGATGGTGCTTGGTGTGTGAGGATGGTGCTTGGTGTGTGAGGATGGTGCTTGGTGTGTCAGGATGGTGCTTGGTGTGTCAGGATGGTGCTTGGTGTGTCAGGATGGTGCTTGGTGTGTCAGGATGGTGCTTGGTGTGTCAGGATGGTGCTTGGTGTGTCAGGATGGTGCTTGGTGTGTCAGGATGGTGCTTGGTGTGTCAGGATGGTGCTTGGTGTGTCAGGATGGTGCTTGGTGTGTGATGATGGTGCTTGGTGTGTCAGGATGGTGCTCGGTGTGTCAGGATGGTGCTCGGTGTGTCAGGATGGTGCTCAGTGTGTCAGGATGGTGCTCGGTGTGTCAGGATGGTGCTTGGTGTCAGGATGGTGTTTGGTGTGTCAGGATGGTGCTTGGTGTGTCAGGATGGTGCTTGGTGTGTCAGGATGGTGCTTGGTGTGTCAGGATGGTGCTTGGTGTGTCAGGATGGTGCTTGGTGTGTCAGGATGGTGCTTGGTGTGTGAGGATGGTGCTTGGTGTGTCAGGATGGTGCTTGGTGTGTGTCAGGATGGTGCTTGGTGTGTGAGGATGGTGCTCAGGGTGTGTCAGGATGGTGCTCAGTGTGTCAGGATGGTGCTTGGTGTGTCAGGATGGTGCTCAGTGTGTCAGGATGGTGCTCAGTGTGTCAGGATGGTGCTCAGTGTGTCAGGATGGTGCTTGGTGTGTGAGTTTTGGCCGGCCAGGTTGTGAAACTGCTCCGAGGCAAGCAAAGCACAATATCTTTCTTTCGAATTTCGATCTCTCTCTCTCTCTCTCTCTCTCTCTCTCTCTCTCTCTCTCTCTCTCTCTCTCTCTCTCTCTCTCTCTCTCTCTCTCTCTCTCTCTCTCTCTCTCTCTCTCTCTCTCTCTCTCTCTCTCTCTCTCTCTCTCTCTCTCTCTCTCTCTCTCTCTCTCTCTCTCCCTCTCCCTCTCCTCTCTCTCTCTCTCTCTCTCTCACCCCCTCTCTCTCTCTCTCTCTCTCTCTCTCTCTCTCTCTCTCTCTCTCTCTCTCTCTCTCTCTCTCTCTCTCCTCTCTCACCCCCCTCTCTCTCTCTCCCTCTCACCCCCTCTCTCTCCCTCTCACCCCCTCTCTCTCTCTCTCTCTCTCCCTCCCTCTCACCCCCCCCTCTCTCTCTCTCCCTCTCACCCCCCTCTCTCTCTCTCTCTCTCCCTCTCACCCCCTCTCTCTCTCTCCCCCCTCTCACCCTCCCTCTCTCTCTCTCTCTCTCTCTCTCTCTCTCTCTCTCTCTCTCTCTCTCTCCCTCTCACCCCCCCCCCTCTCTATCTCTCTCTCTCTCTCTCTCTCCCTCTCCCTCATATTATAGTGGTAGGGTGTTCACCTCTGAGTGCCTCTAGCTGAATGCACCAGAATTAGACCTGATTCATTTCAGAGTGTTTTAATAGAGGAGTTCTAAGTGAATTCACAGTTTCTGAAAACACAATGTTGTGTTAAAGGCCTTGCTGCGATGCGGAGCGAGGTTGAAGTTGACACACAAACACACAGGTGTGAGATGAACAGAGCCAACCGTTGGTCTTCCAGTACGTGATGTGTGTTGTTCTGATTGGCTGTGAAGGTTGAACACTCTGTCAGACACTGTTCTAGTTGTGATATAAGGAGTGTGAGCTACACTATTAAATGTTACTGAGCTTGTGATTTAGTCGGTGGAGTAAGTTCAAGCGCCTGTTAAACTTTGATGGACTGTGTGTGAGGCGATGAATGAGGAAAAACATACTTATTATTAAACCTAAAGTTGTTATTATTTAATATGATGTAATAATAGCCATTAAATTATAGTAATTTCCACGAGATTATTTTCCAGGCCAGTTGTTATGGCACTCAAATCAACATTCAGACCCTGTTGTCAATAGAAACCAATAGAAGATGAACTCTTAGGCAGGGCGGCCCACCTAGTGTCCGATGGGACAAGAACATCCCGGTCGGCCTTCCCTAACCTGAACAACGCTGGGCTAAACCCTTCCCTAACCCGGTCGACGCTGGGCTAAACCCTCCCCTAACCCGGACGACGCTGGGCTAAACCCTCCCCTAACCCGGACAACGCTGGGCTAAACCCTCCCCTAACCCGGATGACGCTGGGCTAAACCCTTCCCAAACCCAGACATCGCTGGGCTAAATCCTCCCCTAACCCGGACGGCGCTGGGCTAAACCCTCCCCTAACCCGGACAGCGCTGGGCTAAACCCTCCCCTAACCCGGACGACGCTGGGCTAAACCCTCCCCTAACCCGGTCGACGCTGGGCTAAACCCTCCCCTAACCCGGACGACGCTGGGCTAAACCCTCCCCTAACCCGGTCGACGCTGGGCTAAACCCTTCCCAAACCCAGACATCGCTGGGCTAAATCCTCCCCTAACCCGGACGGCGCTGGGCTAAACCCTCCCCTAACCCGGACAGCGCTGGGCTAAACCCTCCCCTAACCCGGACGACGCTGGGCTAAACCCTCCCCTAACTCGGACGACGCTGGGCCAAACCTTCCCCTAACCCGGACAGCGCTGGGCTAAACCCTCCCCTAACCCGGTCGACGCTGGGCTAAACCCTCCCCTAACCCGGATGACGCTGGGCTAAACCCTTCCCAAACCCGGACATCGCTGGGCTAAACCCTCCCCTAACCCGGACGGCGCTGGGCTAAACCCTCCCCTAACCCGGACAGCGCTGGGCTAAACCCTCCCCTAACCCGGACGACGCTGGGCTAAACCCTCCCCTAACCCGGTCGACGCTGGGCTAAACCCTCCCCTAACCCGGACAACGCTGGGCTAAACCCTCCCCTAACCCGGACGACGCTGGGCTAAACCCTCCCCTAACCCGGTCGACGCTGGGCTAAACCCTCCCCTAACCCGGACGACGCTGGGCTAAACCCTCCCCTAACCCGGACGACGCTGGGCTAAACCCTCCCCTAACCCGGACGATGCTGGGTTAAACCCTCCCCTAACCCGGACGACGCTGGGCTAAACCCTCCCCTAACCCGGACGATGCTGGGTTAAACCCTCCCCTAACCCGGACGACGCTGGGCTAAACCCTCCCCTAACCCGGACGACGCTGGGCTAAACCCTCCCCTAACCCGGACGACGCTGGGCTAAACCCCCCCCTAACCCGGACGACGCTGGGCTAAACCCTCCCCTAACCCGGACGATGCTGGGTTAAACCCTCCCCTAACCCGGACGACGCTGGGTTAAACCCTCCCCTAACCCGGACGATGCTGGGCTAAACCCTCCCCTAACCCGGTCGACGCTGGGCTAAACCCTCCCTGGGCTAAACCCTCCCTAACCCGGTCGACGCTGGGCTAAACCCTCCCCTAACCCGGTCGACGCTGGGCTAAACCCTCCCCTAACCCGGTCGACGCTGGGCTAAACCCTCCCCTAACCCGGACGACGCTGGGCTAAACCCTCCCCTAACCCGGTCGACGCTGGGCTAAACCCTCCCCTAACCCGGTCGACGCTGGGCTAAACCCTCCCCTAACCCGGACGACGCTGGGCTAAACCCTCCCCTAACCCGGACGATGCTGGGCTAAACCCTCCCCTAACCCGGTCGACGCTGGGCTAAACCCTCCCCTAACCCGGTCGACGCTGGGCTAAACCCTCCCCTAACCCGGTCGACGCTGGGCTAAACCCTCCCCTAACCCGGTCGACGCTGGGCTAAACCCTCCCCTAACCCGGACGACGCTGGGCTAAACCCTCCCCTAACCCGGTCGACGCTGGGCTAAACCCTCCCCTAACCCGGTCGACGCTGGGCCAATTGTGCGCCGCCCCATGGGCCTCCCGGTCGCGGCCGGTTGCAACACAGCCTGGACTCTAACCCAGGATCTCTAGTAGCAGAGCTATCACTGTGATGCAGTTTCTTAAACCACCGCGCCACAGGAGGCCCTGACCTCTAACTACCCATTCCTCTACAGGTATGTGTGACTGTCCCCATGTGTGAATTAACCCTCTGACCCTCTCTGTAGGAGCATATCATTGAGCGTCTGAAGGAGCAGAGAGACAGAGACGACAGAGAGAAGACAGAAGACATCGAGTCCAACAAGAAAGAACTGAAGGAGCTCAGAGAGAAACTCAGTCTACTGCAGGGAGACCTGTCTGACCGAGAGGTGAGCTACAATGACCAGACAGACACCACACTCAGTCTACTGCAGGGAGACCTGTCTGACCGAGAGGTGAGCTACAATGACCAGACAGACACCACACTCAGTCTACTGCAGGGAGACCTGTCTGACCGAGAGGTGAGCTACAATGACCAGACAGACACCACACTCAGTCTACTGCAGGGAGACCTGTCTGACCGAGAGGTGAGCTACAATGACCAGACAGGCACCACACTCAGTCTACTGCAGGGAGACCTGTCTGACCGAGAGGTGAGCTACAATGACCAGACAGGCACCACACTCAGTCTACTGCAGGGAGACCTGTCTGACCGAGAGGTGAGCTACAATGACCAGACAGGCACCACACTCAGTCTACTGCAGGGAGACCTGTCTGACCGAGAGGTGAGCTACAATGACCAGACAGGCACCACACTCAGTCTACTGCTGGGAGACCTGTCTGACCAATTGGTGACCTACGTTGACCGCACAGGGATAACACAATGACCATACAATCATCGAACCAAGACCATATTCTGACCCCACGATGACCCCACTCAAGCTGCCTGACCTGCAAGGTCACCTTAAATTCCAGCCAGTCATTTTTCTTGAGAAATAGTCCACAGAGCATTAGATTGGATGAGTCACAGACTCCTTGAATGACAGACAGACAGACAGACAGACAGACAGACAGACAGACAGACAGTCCCGCACAAACATCAGCAATTGACTCTCTCTCTGCCTATTGATTGACTGGCTACTGCCCTGTCCTGAGAGTGGCAGGCAGACAGAGCAGAGGAGAATATTAAACCATGGGCCTATGTGACCGTCTGGCAGAGACAAGGCATTAGTCTGAGGAAAGACCAGGAGCTGTCAGCCAGCCAGTCAGTCAGCCATGGACCACTGCTGATGTTCTCAGTCTGCTGTTTGTCTCAGAGACACTCTGAATGAACGGACAGAATGATAAAAGGAGGAGGGGATGGACCTGGGACTTGACTCAGGGGTGGGGTGGGGTCTCCACAGACCACAGGCATTGCATTTGCGTGTGTGTGTGTTTGTGTGTGTGTGTGTGTGTGTGTGTGTGTGTGTGTGTGTGTGTGTGTGTGTGTGTGTGTGTGTGTGTGTGTGTGTGTGTGTGTGTGTGTGTGTGTGTGTGTGTGTGTGTGTGTGTGTGTGTGTGTGTGTGTGTGTGTGTGTGTGTGTGTGTGTGTGTGTGTGACAACAAGATAAAGGGTTCCTCTGTTGATAGCCTACCTCAAAGTGTTCTCTTTCTCTCTTGGGACCCCCCTCTTAGACGACCCCTAGTTCCACAGAAAACAGGCCCAACATTGAAATGGACATTCAGTAGACATTCACTATAACATCCAGCTACCAACATACTATAACATCCAACTACCAACATACTATAACATCCAGCTACCAACATACTATAACATCCAGCTACCAACATACTATAGCATCCAGCTACCAACATACTATAACATCCAGCTACCAACACACTATAACATCCAGCTACCAACACACTATAACATCCAGCTACCAACACACTATAACATCCAGCTACCAACATACTATAACATCCAGCTACCAACACACTATAACATCCAGCTACCAACATACTATAACATCCAGCTACCAACACACTATAACATCCAGCTACCAACATACTATAACATCCAGCTACCAACATACTATAACATCCAGCTACCAACATACTATAACATCCAGCTACCAACATACTATAACATCCAGCTACCAACATACTATAACATCCAGCTACCAACACACTATAACATCCAGCTACCAACATACTATAACATCCAGCTACCAACATACTATAACATCCAGCTACCAACATACTATAACATCCAGCTACCAACATACTATAACATCCAGCTACCAACATACTATAACATCCAGCTACCAACATACTATAACATCCAGCTACCAACATACTATAACATCCAGCTACCAACATACTATAACATCCAGCTACCAACATACTATAACATCCAGCTACCAACATACTATAACATCCAGCTACCAACATACTATAACATCCAGCTACCAACATACTATAACATCCAGCTACCAACATACTATAACATCCAGCTACCAACATACTTAACATCCAGCTACCAACATACTATAACATCCAGCTACCAACATACTATAACATCCAGCTACCAACATACTATAACATCCAGCTACCAACATACTATAACATCCAGCTACCAACATACTATAACATCCAGCTACCAACATACTATAACATCCAGCTACCAACATACTATAACATCCAGCTACCAACATACTATAACATCCAGCTACCAACATACTATAACATCCAGCTACCAACATACTATAACATCCAGCTACCAACATACTATAACATCCAGCTACCAACACACTATAACATCCAGCTACCAACATACTATAACATCCAGCTACCAACATACTATAACATCCAGCTACCAACATACTATAACATCCAGCTACCAACATACTATAACATCCAGCTACCAACATACTATAACATCCAGCTACCAACATACTATAACATCCAGCTACCAACATACTATAACATCCAGCTACCAACATACTATAACATCCAGCTACCAACATACTATAACATCCAGCTACCAACATACTATAACATCCAGCTACCAACATACTATAACATCCAGCTACCAACATACTATAACATCCAGCTACCAACACACTATAACATCCAGCTACCAACATACTATAACATCCAGCTACCAACATACTATAACATCCAGCTACCAACATACTATAACATCCAGCTACCAACATACTATAACATCCAGCTACCAACATACTATAACATCCAGCTACCAACATACTATAACATCCAGCTACCAACATACTATAACATCCAGCTACCAACATACTATAACATCCAGCTACCAACATACTATAACATCCAGCTACCAACATACTATAACATCCAGCTACCAACATACTATAACATCCAGCTACCAACATACTATAACATCCAGCTACCAACATACTATAACATCCAGCTACCAACATACTATAACATCCAGCTACCAACATACTATAACATCCAGCTACCAACATACTATAACATCCAGCTGTACCAACATACTATAACATCCAGCTACCAACATACTATAACATCCAGCTACCAACATACTATAACATCCAGCTACCAACATACTATAACATCCAGCTACCAACATACTATAACATCCAGCTACCAACATACTATAACATCCAGCTACCAACATACTATAACATCCAGCTACCAACATACTATAACATCCAGCTACCAACATACTATAACATCCAGCTACCAACACACTATAACATCCAGCTACCAACATACTATAACATCCAGCTACCAACATACTATAACATCCAGCTACCAACATACTATAACATCCAGCTACCAACACACTATAACATCCAGCTACCAACATACTATAACATCCAGCTACCAACATACTATAACATCCAGCTACCAACATACTATAACATCCAGCTACCAACATACTATAACATCCAGCTACCAACACACTATAACATCCAGCTACCAACATACTATAACATCCAGCTACCAACATACTATAACATCCAGCTACCAACACACTATAACATCCAGCTACCAACATACTATAGCCCCCAGTTTGTCTTTCTTACAACCATTTCTCACCTCTCTCCATCGAGTCCTCTCCCAGCTGATCTCTGCCCCTCACCCCTCTCACCCACTTCATATCTCTTTAAACCACCCCATCACTCTCTTCTCTCCTTCTCAACCAGGTGTAAAGTGTACAGTTGAAGTCGGAAGGGTACATACGCTTAGGTTGGAGTCATTAAAACTTATTTTTAAACCACTCCACAAATTTCTTGTTAACTAACTATAGTTTTGGCAAGTCGGTTAGGACATCTACTTTGTGCCTGACACAAGTAACTATTCCAACTATTGTTTACAGACAGATTATTTCACTTATAATTCACTGTATCACAATTCCAGTGAGTCAGAAGTTTACATACACTAAGTTGACTGTGCCTTTAAACAGCTAGTTGACATCATTTGAGTCAATTGGAGGTGTACCTGTGGATGTATTTCAAGGCCTACCTTCAAACTCAGTGCCTCTTTGCTTGACATCATGGCAAAATGAAAGAAATATAAGCTGAAATCAATCATTCTCTCCTACTATTATTCTGACATTTCACATTCTTAAAATAAAGTGGTGATCCTAACTGACCTAAGTCAGGGAATTTTAATAGGGTTAAATGTCAGAAATGGTAAAAACTGAGTTTAAATATATTTGGCTAAGGTGTATGTAAACTTCCGACTTCAACTGTATCTGTGGGCTCGTTGGTCCGAATCTGTTTGTAGATAAATGTTTAAGCTCCTCTGAAGGCATGTAGTCATATATGTATGATTCTGATTCATAATGAAATCCACCCCAGTGACCTAAATGCTTGTCTCCCAGACTGCCTTACAATGAACTTTCACAAGCTTCTCTCCTTCTCTGAGTCCCTCTGTTCTCCTTCTCCTCTGCAAAGCATACAGACTGGACAACAAGCCAGAAAGCAGTGTTTTTCTAACCCAACTCAACCCTCTCTCTTTCTTTCTTTCTCTCTCTCTCTCTCTCTCTCTCTCTCTCTCTCTCTCTCTCTCTCTCTCTCTCTCTCTCTCTCTCTCTCTCTGCCTTTCTCTCTGCGTCTCTCTCTCTCTCTCTCTCTCTCTCTCTCTCTCTCTCTCTCTCTCTCTCTCTCTCTCTCTCTCTCTCTCTCTCTCTCTCTCTCTCTCTCTCTCTCTCTCTCTCTCTCTCTCTCTCTCTCTCGCTCTCTCTCTCTCTCTCTCTCTCTCTCTCTCTCTCTCTCTCTCTCTGCTCTCTCTCTCTCTCTCTCTCTCTCTCTCTCTCTCTCTCTCTTTCTTCTCTCTCTCTCTCTCTCTCTCTCTGTCTCTTCTCTCTTTCTCTGTCTCTCTCTCTGTCTCTCTCTCTGTCTCTCTTTCTTTCTCTCTTTCTCTTCTCTCTCTGTCTCTCTTGTCTCTCTCTCTCTCTGTCTCTCTCTCTGTCTTTCTCTCTCTGTCTCTCTTCTCTGTCTCTTTCTCTCTCTCTCTCTCTCTCTCTCTCTCTCTGTCTCTCTCTGTCTCTCTCTCTCTCTCTCTCTCTCTCTCTCTCTCTCTCTCTGTCTCTCGCTCTGTCTGTCTCTCTCTTTCTCTCTCACTTTCGCTCTCTCTCTCTCTCTCTTTCTCTCTCTCTTCCAGAGAGGGTAAAATGGAGGGTAAAAAGGGTAAAAAGAAAGACAGGAAACAGTTCTTCATGGATGGAAGGCTGTGTATTTGGATTGTGGATCAGAACAAACATTGAATTAGAGAGAGAGAGACAGAGAGAGAGCCTTAAAGAGAGAGAGAAAATGAAGGAGACAGAGAGAGAGAGAGAAAGAGAGGTAGAGAGAGTATCTGCTGCTCCACCAGGCAGCGTGATGTTTACTCCAACCCCGCCGTGTTCCCATGTCGCCCTACTGAATGATGGGGTATGGAACGATGGGAAAGACATTTGGGGCCTTCCTGTTACCCTGACAGGATGGGCTTATTGTCTGTGACAGTGAGCGATAGGACAGAAGAGAAGTGTGTGTGTGTGTGTGTGTGTGTGTGTGTGTGTGTGTGTGTGTGTGTGTGTGTGTGTGTGTGTGTGTGTGTGTGTGTGTGTGTGTGTGTGTGTGTGTGTGTGTGTGTGTGTGTGTGTGTGTGTGTGTGTGTGTGTGTGTGTGTGTGTGTGTGTGTGTGTGGTTGCCACGACAGGTTTCTAGCCCATCAAGTTAGCATTGATTTGTTCTTTATTGAACATTAACTTTGTATTCCACTCAGAGAATGTAACTGGAAGCTTGAATAACACTTTGTCCTTTGAATTACTTTTGACTTTTTATTTGTCCCTCCCTCCCTCCCTCCCCCTCCCTCCCCCCTCCCTCCCTCCATCTCCCTCTCCCCCCTCCCTCCCCCCCTCCCTCCCTCCCCCCTCCCTCCCTCCCTCCCTCCCTCCCTCCCTCCCTCCCAGACCAACCTGTTAGACCTTAAGGAACATGCTTCGTCCCTGGCTTCCTCCGGTCTGAAGAAGGACTCTAAACTGAAGAGTCTGGAGATGTCTCTGGAACAGAGGAAAGACGACTTCATCAAGATGGAGAACCAACTCAAGAAGGTCATCTTTTTTTCTCACCCTTTAATAAAACCACCTCCTGTATCACTGAACTGAGGTCAGTTCTTTCTTCAGTCCCAGCCTGAACTGAGGTAGTTCTTACTAACCTCACTCCCCAGTCAATCTTCCAATGAACTTCCACTGAGATCAGCCCATTCAACTTCTCTCACAGGTCTCAGACTGCTTCAGTTCAAGCTTTGTGAACTTCGCCCCACAGCCAGTATAACTCAGAGATGCAAACAGTTATCCTGCCTGTTATGTGAACACAGTCAGATAGATGAACACTCCAGCCTGCCCCATTCAGCCTTCAAACTGCTCTCAGACCAGTTCTTAGCTATGGCCCCAGTCGAGACCTGTCCAGTGTGTGAGCCAGCGTTGTGATGTCTAGTGGAGAAGACAGCCACTGACAGATCCCCTACTCATCCTGCCAGTGGAATGACACTCAATTCTGGGACGAGTCTGTCAATCATGCTGTAATGTGTGTGTGTGGTGTCTGTGATCAGACTCCTGACTCTCCCTCCTGGCCTTAAAGTGTCCATGTTGATTCACTTTGATCTCCTCCTGTTTCTCATGTCATTGTGTCTTCCTTTCCATTTCCTGTTCTCTTCTCCTCTTCTCTTCCTGTTCTCCTTTCCTCTCCTCTTCTCTTCTCTTCTCTTCCTCCTCTCCTCTCCTCCTCTCTTTCTGTTCTCCTCTCTTCCTGTTCTCCTCTCCTCCTCTCTTCCTGTTCTCCTCTCCTCTCTTCCTCTCCTCTCCTCCTCTCTTCCTCCTCTCTTCCTGTTCTCCTCTCCTCCTCTCTTCCTGTTCTCCTCTCCTCCTCTCTTCCTTTTCTCCTCTCCTCCTCTCTTCCTGTTCTCCTCTCTTCCTGTTCTCCTCTCCTCCTCTCTTTCTGTTCTCCTCTCCTCCTCTCTTCCTGTTCTCCTCTCCTCCTCTCTTTCTGTTCTCCTCTCCTCTCTTCCTGTTCTCCTCTCCTCCTCTTCTGTTCTCCTCTCCTCTCTTTCTGTTCTCCTCTCCTCCTCTCTTCCTGTTCTCCTCTCCTCTCTTCCTGTTCTCTCTCCTCCTCTCTTCCTGTTCTCCTCTCCTCTCTCTTCCTGTTCTCCTCTCCTCCTCTCTTTCTGTTCTCCTCTCCTCTCTTCCTGTTCTCCTCTCCTCCTCTTCCTGTTCTCCTCTCCTCCTCTCTTTCTGTTCTCCTCTCCTCTCTCCCTGTTCTCCTCTCCTCCTCTTCCTGTTCTCCTCTCTTCCTATTCTCCTCTCCTCCTCTTCCTGTTCTCCTCTCTTCCTCCTCTCTTCCTGTTCTCTTCTCCTCTCTTCCTGTTCTCCTCTCCTCCTCTCCTCTCCTCTCTTCCTCCTCTCTTCCTGTTCTCTTCTCCTCCTCTCGTCCTGTTCTCTTCTCCTCTCTTTCTGTTCTCCTCCTCTCCTCTCTTCCTGTTCTCCTCTCTTTCTGTTCTCCTCTCCTCCTCTCTTTCTGTTCTCCTCTCCTCTCTTCCTGTTCTCCTCTCCTCATCTCTTCCTGTTCTCCTCTCCTCTCTTCCTGTTCTCCTCTCCTCCTCTCTTCCTGTTTCTCCTCTCTTCTGTTCTCTTCTCCTCTCTTCCTGTTCTCTCTCCTCCTCTCCTTCCTCTCTTCCTCCTCTCTTCCTGTTCTCTTCTCCTCCTCTTCCTGTTCTCTTCTCCTCTCTTCCTGTTCTCTCTCTTCTCTGTTCTCCTCTCCTCCTCTTCCTGTTCTCCTCTCCTCCTCTCTTCCTGTTCTCCTCTCCTCCTCTCTTTCTGTTCTCCTCTCCTCTCTTCCTGTTCTCCTCTCCTCCTCTCTTCTGTTCTCTTCTCTCCTCTTCCTGTTCTCTCTCCTCTCTTCCTGTTCTCCTCTCCTCCTCTCTTTCTGTTCTCCTCTCCTCTCTTCCTGTTCTCTTTCTCTCCTCCTCTCTTTCTGTTCTCCTCTCTTCCTGTTCTCCTCTCCTCTCTTTCTGTTCTCCTCTCTCCTCTCTTCCTGTTCTCCTCTCTTCCTGTTCTCCTCTCCTCCTCTCTTTCTGTTCTCCTCTCCTCCTCTCTTCCTGTTCTCCTCTCTTCCTGTTCTCCTCTCCTCCTCTCTTCCTGTTCTTCTCTTCCTGTTCTCCTCTCCTCTCTTCCTGTTCTCCTCTCCTCCTCTCTTCCTGTTCTCCTCTCCTCTCTTCCTGTTCTCCTCTCCTCCTCTCTTCCTGTTCTCCTCTCCTCCTCTCTTTCTGTTCTCCTCTCCTCCTCTCTTCCTGTTCTCCTCTCCTCCTCTCTTCCTGTTCTCCTCTCTTTCTGTTCTCCTCTCCTCCTCTCTTCCTGTTCTCCTCTCCTCCTCTCTTTCTGTTCTCCTCTCCTCCTCTCTTCCTGTTCTCCTCTCCTCCTCTCTTTCTGTTCTCCTCTCCTCTCTTCCTGTTCTCCTCTCCTCCTCTCTTCCTCCTCTTCCTCTCCTCCTCTCTTCCTGTTCTCCTCTCCTCCTCTCTTCCTGTTCTCCTCTCTTCCTGTTCTCCTCTCCTCTCTTCCTGTTCTCTCCTCCTCTCTTTCTGTTCTCCTCTCCTCCTCTCTTCCTGTTCTCCTCTCCTCCTCTCTTCCTGTTCTCCTCTCCTCCTCTCTTTCTGTTCTCCTCTCCTCTCTTCCTGTTCTCCTCTCCTCCCCTCTCTGTTCTCCTCTCCTCTCTTCCTGTTCTTCTCTCCTCCTCTCTTCCTGTTCTCCTCTCTTCCTGTTCTCCTCTCCTCCTCTCTTCCTGTTCTCCTCTCCTCCTCTCTTCCTGTTCTCCTCTCCTCCTCTCTTCCTGTTCTCCTCTCCTCCTCTCTTCCTGTTCTCTTCTCCTCTCTTTCTGTTCTCCTCTCCTCCTCTCTTCCTGTTCTCCTCCTCTCCTCTCTTTCTGTTCTCCTCTCTTCCTGTTCTCCTCTCCTCTCTTCCTGTTCTCCTCTCCTCCTCTCTTCCTGTTCTCCTCTCCTCCTCTCTTTCTGTTCTCCTCTCCTCCTCTCTTCCTGTTCTCCTCTCCTCTCTTTCTGTTTCCTCTCCTCCTCTCTTTCTGTTCTCCTCTCCTCCTCTCTTCCTGTTCTCCTCTCCTCCTCTCTTCCTGTTCTCCTCTCCTCCTCTCTTCCTGTTCTCCTCTCCTCCTCTCTTTCTGTTCTCCTCTCCTCTCTTCCTGTTCTCCTCTCCTCCTCTCTTCCTGTTCTCCTCTCTTCCTGTTCTCCTCTCCTCCTCTCTTCCTCCTCTCTTCCTGTTCTCTTCTCCTCTCTTCCTGTTCTCCTCTCCTCCTCTCTTCCTGTTCTCTTCTCCTCTCCTCCTCTCTTCCTGTTCTCTTCTCCTCTCTTTCTGTTCTCCTCCTCTCTTCCTGTTCTCCTCTCCTCTCTTCCTGTTCTCCTCTCCTCCTCTCTTCCTGTTCTCCTCTCTTCCTGTTCTCCTCTCCTCTCTTCCTGTTCTTCTCTCCTCCTCTCTTTCTGTTCTCCTCTCTCCTCTCTTCTGTTCTCTTCTCTCTCTTCCTGTTCTCCTCTCCTCTCTTCCTGTTCTCCTCTCCTCCTCTCTTCCTGTTCTCCTCTCCTCTCTTCCTGTTCTCCTCTCCTCTCTTTCTGTTCTCCTCTCCTCCTCTCTTCCTGTTCTCCTCTCCTCCTCTCTTCCTGTTCTCCTCTCCTCCTCTCTTCCTGTTCTCCTCTCCTCCTCTCTTTCTGTTCTCCTCTCCTCCTCTCTTCTGTTCTCTCCTCCCCTCTTCCTGTTCTCTCTCTCTCTTTCTGTTCTCCTCTCCTCCTCTCTTCCTGTTCTCCTCCTCTCCTCCTCTCTTTCTGTTTCTCCTCTCCTCCTCTCTTTCTGTTCTCCTCCTCTCCTCCTCTCTTTCTGTTCTCCTCTCTCCTCCTCTCTTTCTCCTTCTCCTCTCCTCCTCTCTTCCTGTTCTCCTCTCTCCTCTCTTCCTGTTCTCCTCTCTCCTCTCTTCCTGTTCTCCTCTCCTCCTCTCTTTCTGTTCTCTCTCCTCTCTTTCTGTTCTCCTCTCCTCCTCTCTTCCTGTTCTCCTCTCCTCCTCTCTTCCTGTTCTCCTCTCCTCCTCTCTTCCTGTTCTGTTCTCCTCCTCCTCTCTTCCTGTTCTTTCTCCTCCTCTCTTCCTGTTCTCTTCTCCTCTCTTCCTGTTCTCCTCCTCTCCTCTCTTCCTGTTCTCTTCTCCTCTCTTCCTGTTCTCCTCCTCTCCTCTCTTCCTGTTCTCCTCTCCTCCTCTCTTCCTGTTCTCCTCTCTTCCTGTTCTCCTCCTCTCTTCCTGTTCTCTCTCCTCCTCTCTTTCTGTTCTCCTCTCCTCCTCTCTTCCTGTTCTCCTCTCCTCCTCTCTTCCTGTTCTCCTCTCCTCCTCTCTTCCTGTTCTCCTCTCCTCCTCTCTTTCTGTTCTCCTCTCCTCTCTTCCTGTTCTCCTCTCCTCCCCTCTTTCTGTTCTCCTCTCCTCTCTTCCTGTTCTCCTCTCCTCCTCTCTTCCTGTTCTCCTCTCTTCCTGTTCTCTCTCCTCCTCTCTTCCTGTTCTCTCTCCTCCTCTCTTCCTGTTCTCCTCTCCTCCTCTCTTCCTGTTCTCCTCTCCTCCTCTCTTCCTGTTCTCTTCTCCTCTCTTTCTGTTCTCCTCTCCTCCTCTCTTCCTGTTCTCCTCCTCTCCTCTCTTTCTGTTCTCCTCTCTTTCTGTTCTCCTCTCCTCTCCTGTTCTCCTCTCCTCCTCTCTTCCTGTTCTCTCTCCTCTCTTCCTGTTCTCTCTCCTCTCTTCTGTTCTCCTCTCCTCCTCTCTTCCTGTTCTCCCTCCTCCTCTCTTCCTGTTCTCCTCCTCCTCTCTTTCTGTTCTCCTCTCCTCCTCTCTTCCTGTTCTCCTCTCTCCTCTCTTCCTGTTCTCCTCTCCTCCTCTCTTCCTGTTCTCCTCTCCTCTCTTCCTGTTCTCCTCTCCTCCTCTCTTCCTGTTCTCCTCTCTTCCTGTTCTCCTCTCCTCCTCTCTTCCTCCTCTCTTCCTGTTCTCTTCTCCTCTCTTCCTGTTCTCCTCTCCTCCTCTCTTCCTGTTCTCTTCTCCTCCTCCTCTTCCTGTTCTCTTCTCCTCTCTTTCTGTTCTCCTCCTCTCTTCCTGTTCTCCTCTCCTCTCTTCCTGTTCTCCTCTCCTCCTCTCTTCCTGTTCTCCTCTCTTCCTGTTCTCCTCTCCTCTCTTCCTGTTCTTCTCTCCTCCTCTCTTTCTGTTCTCCTCCTCTCCTCTCTTCCTGTTCTCCTCTCCTCCTCTCTTCCTGTTCTCTTCTCCTCTCTTCCTGTTCTCTCTCCTCCTCTCTTCCTGTTCTCCTCTCCTCCTCTCTTCCTGTTCTCCTCTCCTCTTTCTGTTCTCCTCTCCTCCTCTCTTCCTGTTCTCCTCTCCTCTCTTTCTGTTCTCCTCTCCTCCTCTCTTCCTGTTCTCCTCTCCTCCTCTCTTTCTGTTCTCCTCTCCTCCTCTCTTCCTGTTCTCCTCTCCTCCTCTCTTTCTGTTCTCCTCTCCTCCTCTCTTCCTGTTCTCCTCTCCCCTCTTCCTGTTCTCCTCTCCTCTCTTTCTGTTCTCCTCTCCTCCTCTCTTCCTGTTCTCCTCCTCTCCTCCTCTCTTTCTGTTCTCCTCCTCTCCTCCTCTCTTTCTGTTCTCCTCCTCTCCTCCTCTCTTTCTGTTCTCCTCCTCTCCTCCTCTCTTTCTGTTCTCCTCTCCTCCTCTCTTCCTGTTCTCCTCTCTTCCTCTCTTCCTGTTCTCCTCTCCTCCTCTCTTTCTGTTCTCCTCTCCTCTCTTCCTGTTCTCCTCTCCTCTCTTTCTGTTCTCCTCTCCTCCTCTCTTCCTGTTCTCCTCTCCTCCTCTCTTCCTGTTCTCCTCTCCTCCTCTCTTCCTGTTCTCCTCTCCTCTCTTCCTGTTCTCTTCTCCTCTCTTCCTGTTCTCCTCCTCTCCTCTCTTCCTGTTCTCTTCTCCTCTCTTCCTGTTCTCCTCTCCTCTCTTCCTGTTCTCCTCCTCTCCTCTCTTCCTGTTCTCCTCCTCTCTTCCTCCTCTCTTCCTGTTCTCCTCTCCTCCTCTCTCTTCCTGTTCTCTCTCTTCCTGTTCTCTCCTCTCTTCCTGTTCTCTCTTCCTGTTCTGTTCTCCTCTCCTCCTCTCTTCCTGTTCTCCTCTCCTCCTCTCTTCCTGTTCTCCTCTCCTCCTCTCTTCCTGTTCTCCTCTCCTCCTCTCTCTTTCCTGTTCTCCTCCTGTTCTCCTCTCTTCCTGTTCTCCTCTCTCTCTTCCTCTCTCCTCCTCTCTTCCTGTTCTCCTCTCCTCCTCTCTTCCTGTTCTCCTCTCCTCCTCTCTTCCTGTTCTCCTCTCCTCTTCCTGTTCTCTCTCTCCTCTCTCTTTCTCTTCTGTTCTCCTCTCCTCTTCCTGTTCTCCTCTCTTCCTCTCTCTCCTCTTCTTCTCTGTTCTCCTCTCTCTCCTCTCTTCCTGTTCTCCTCTCCTCCTCTCTTCCTGTTCTCTCTTCTCTCTTCCTGTTCTCCTCTCCTCTCTTCCTGTTCTCCTCTCCTCCTCTCTTTCTGTTCTCCTCTCCTCTCTTCCTGTTCTTCTCTCCTCCTCTCTTCCTGTTCTCCTCTCTTCCTGTTCTCCTCCTCTCTTCCTGTTCTCCTCTCCTCCTCTCTTCCTGTTCTCCTCTCCTCCTCTCTTCCTGTTCTCTTCTCCTCTCTTTCTGTTCTCCTCTCTTCCTCTCTTCCTGTTCTCTTCTCCTCTCTTTCTGTTCTCCTCTCCTCCTCTCTTCCTGTTCTCCTCCTCTCCTCTCTTTCTGTTCTCCTCTCTTTCTGTTCTCCTCTCCTCTCTTCCTGTTCTCCTCTCCTCACCTCTTTCTGTTCTCTTCTCCTCCTCTCTTTCTGTTCTCCTCTCCTCCTCTCTTCCTGTTCTCCTCCTCTCTTCCTGTTCTCCTCTCCTCCTCTCTTCCTGTTCTCCTCTCCTCCTCTCTTTCTGTTCTCCTCTCTTTCTGTTCTCTTCTCCTCCTCTCTTTCTGTTCTCCTCTCCTCCTCTCTTCCTGTTCTCCTCCTCTCTTCCTGTTCTCCTCTCCTCCTCTCTTCCTGTTCTCCTCCTCTCCTCTCTTTCTGTTCTCCTCTCTTTCTGTTCTCCTCTCCTCTCTTCCTGTTCTCCTCTCCTCCTCTCTTTCTGTTCTCCTCTCCTCCTCTCTTCCTGTTCTCCTCTCCTCTCTTTCTGTTCTCCTCTCTTTCTGTTCTCCTCTCCTCTCTTCCTGTTCTCCTCTCCTCACCTCTTTCTGTTCTCTTCTCCTCCTCTCTTTCTGTTCTCCTCTCCTCCTCTCTTCCTGTTCTCCTCCTCTCTTCCTGTTCTCCTCTCCTCCTCTCTTCCTGTTCTCCTCTCCTCCTCTCTTTCTGTTCTCTTCTCCTCCTCTCTTTCTGTTCTCCTCTCCTCCTCTCTTCCTGTTCTCCTCTCCTCTCTTTCTGTTCTCCTCTCCTCCTCTCTTTCTGTTCTCCTCTTCTCCTCTCTTCCTGTTCTCCTCTCCTCCTCTCTTTCTGTTCTCCTCTCCTCCTCTCTTCCTGTTCTCCTCCTCCCTTTCTGTTCTCCTCTCCTCCTCTCTTCCTGTTCTCCTCTCCTCTCTTTCTGTTCTCCTCTCCTCCTCTCTTCCTGTTCTCCTCTCCTCTCTTTCTGTTCTCCTCTCCCCCTCTCTTCCTGTTCTCCTCTCCTCCTCTCTTCCTGTCCTCTTCTCCTCTCCTCTCATTTCTTTAATCACTCCATCATTTTTACTCTCTCTATTTCTTGTCATCTTTTTCTATCTGGCTTCTCTCTCTCTCTCTCTGTTCCTCTCTGTGACTATTTTTCTCGCTGTTCCTCTCTCTGACTCTCTCTCTCTCTC
>NW_026284554.1:172500-200584 GCF_023373465.1 Oncorhynchus keta
CTGGTAGATACCACTATAGTCATCCATCTCAACCTCATCCCCTCCAGTGTCTGTATGGACCTGGTAGATACCACTATAGTCATCCATCTCACCTCATCCCCTCCAGTGTCTGTATAGACCTGGTAGATACCACTATAGTCATCCATCTCACCTCATCCCCTCCAGTGTCTGTATAGACCTGGTAGATACCACTATAGTCATCCATCTCACCTCATCCTCTCCAGTGTCTGTATGGACCTGGTAGATACCACTATAGTCATCCATCTCACCTCATCCCCTCCAGTGTCTGTATGGACCTGGTAGACCTGGTAGATACCACTATAGTCATCCATCTCACCTCATCCTCTCCAGTGTCTGTATGGACCTGGTAGATACCACTATAGTCATCCATCTCACCTCATCCCCTCCAGTGTCTGTATAGACCTGGTGGACCTGGTAGATACCACTATAGGCTGACCTGACTGATCTATCTGGCTGACCTGACTGATCTACCTGACTGACCTGACTGATCTTTCTGACTGACCTCACTGATCTACCAGACTGACCTGACTGATCTACCTGACTGACCTACCTGACTGATCTACCTGACTGACGTGTCTGATCTATATTATTTATCTGACTGACCTGACTGATCTACCTGACTGACCTGTCTGATCTATATGATTTATCTGACTTACCTGTCTGACTGACCTGACTGATCTACCTGACTGACGTGACTGATCTACCTGACTGATCTACGAGACTGACCTGACTGATCTATCTGACTGATCTATATGACTGATCTATCTGACTGACCCGACTGACCTGACTGACCTGACTGATCTACCTGACTGATCTGACTGAGTGATCTACCTGACTGACCTGACTGATCTACCTCACTGACCTGACTGATCTACATGACTGACTTGACTGATCTATCTGACTGATCTTTCTGACTGACCTGGCTGAAATATCTGACTGACCTGACTGATCTACCTGGCTGACCTGACTGATCTACCTGACTGACCTGACTGACCTGACTGATCTATCTGCCTGACCTGACTGATCTATCTGCCTGATCTGACTGATCTTTCTGACTGACCTGACTGATCTTTCTGACTGACCTCACTGACCTTTCTGACTGACCTGACTGATCTACCAGACTGACCTGACTGATCTACCTGACTGACCTAGCTGATATATCTGACTGACCCGACTGATCTACCCGACTGACCTGACCTACCTGATTGATCTACCTGACTGATTTACCAGACTGACCTGGCTGATCTACCTGACTGACCTGACTGATCTGTCTGACTGACCTGACTCATCTGTCTGACTGACCTGACTGATCTACCTGACTGACCTGATTGATCTACCTGACTGACCTGACTGATCTACATGACTGACCTGACTGATCTACCTGACTGACCTGACTGATCTACCTGACTGACCTGACTGACTTGACTGATCTATCTGCCTGATCTATCTGGCTGACCTGACTCATCTTTCTGACTGACCTGACTGATCTCACTGATCTTTCTGACTGACCTGATCTGATCTACCTGACTGACCTGTCTGATCTATATGATTTATCTGACTTACCTGTCTGACTGACCTGACTGATCTACCTGACTGATCTGTCTGACTGACCTGACTGATCTGTCTGACTGACCTCACTGACCTGTCTGACTGACCTGACTGATCTACGAGACTGACCTGACTGATCTATCTGACTGACCTGACTGATCTATCTGACTGATCTATATGACCGATCTATCTGACTGACCCGACTGACCTGACTGATCTACCTGACTGACCTGACTGATCTACCTGACTGATCTGACTGACTGATCTACCTGACTGACCTGACAGATCTACCTCACTGACCTGACTGATCTACATGACTGACCTGACTGATCTACCTGACTGACTTGACTGATCTATCTGACTGATCTACCTGACTGACTTGACTGATCTACCTGACTTACCTGGCTGACCTGACTGATCTATCTGCCTGACCTGACTGATCTTTCTGACTGACCTGACTGATCTATCTGCCTGATATATCTGGCTGACCTGACTGACCTATCTGACTGACCTGACTGATCTTTCTGACTGACCTGACTGATCTTTCTGACTGACCTGACTGATCTTTCTGACTGACCTGACTGATCTTTCTGACTGACCTCACTGACCTTTCTGACTGACCTGACTGATCTACCTGACTGATCTACGAGACTGACCTGACTGATCTATCTGACTGACCTGACTGATCTATCTGACTGATCTATATGACTGATCTTTCTGACTGACCTCACTGACCTTTCTGACTGACCTGACTGATCTACCTGACTGATCTACGAGACTGACCTGACTGATCTATCTGACTGACCTGACTGATCTATCTGACTGATCTATATGACTGATCTATCTGACTGACCCGACTGACCTGACTGACCTGACTGATCTACCTGACTGATCTGACTGAGTGATCTACCTGACTGACCTGACTGATCTACCTCACTGACCTGACTGATCTACATGACTGACTTGACTGATCTATCTGACTGATCTTTCTGACTGACCTGGCTGAAATATCTGACTGACCTGACTGATCTACCTGACTGACCTGACTGATCTACCTGACTGACCTGACTGACTTGACTGATCTACCTGACTGACCTGACATTACTTGACTGATCTGACTGACTGATCTCTTTACCTGACTGACCTGGCTGATCTTTCTGATCTTTGACCTGACTGATCTTTCTGACTGACCTGACTGATCTTTCTGACTGACCTGACTGATCTTTCTGACTGACCTCACTGACCTTTCTGGCTGACCTGACTGATCTACCAGACTGACCTGACTGATCTACCTGACTTACCTAGCTGATATATCTGACTGACCCGACTGATCTACCCGACTGACCTGACCTACCTGATTGATCTACCTGACTGATTTACCAGACTGACCTGGCTGATCTACCTGACTGACCTGACTGATCTGTCTGACTGACCTGACTCATCTGTCTGACTGACCTGACTGATCTACCTGACTGACCTGACTGATCTACCTGACTGACCTGACTGATCTACATGACTGACCTGACTGATCTACCTGACTGACCTGACTGGTCTACCTGACTGACCTGACTGACTTGACTGATCTGGCTGACCTGACTGATCTATCTGCCTGATCTATCTGGCTGACCTGACTCATCTTTCTGACTGACCTGACTGATCTACCAGACTGACCTGACTGATCTGTCTGACTGACCTGACTGGTCTACCTGACTGACCTGACTGACTTGACTGATCTGGCTGACCTGACTGATCTATCTGACTGATCTATATGACCGATCTATCTGACTGACCCGACTGACCTGACTGATCTACCTGACTGACCTGACTGATCTACCTGACTGATCTGACTGACTGATCTACCTGACTGACCTGACAGATCTACCTCACTGACCTGACTGATCTACATGACTGACCTGACTGATCTACCTGACTGACTTGACTGATCTACCTGACTGACTTGACTGATCTTTCTGACTGACCTGACTGATCTTTCTGACTGACCTGACTGATCTATCTGCCTGATATATCTGGCTGACCTGACTGATCTATCTGCCTGACCTGACTGATCTTTCTGACTGACCTGACTGATCTATCTGCCTGATATATCTGGCTGACCTGACTGACCTATCTGACTGACCTGACTGATCTTTCTGACTGACCTGACTGATCTTTCTGACTGACCTGACTGATCTTTCTGACTGACCTGACTGATCTTTCTGACTGACCTCACTGACCTTTCTGACTGACCTGACTGATCTACCTGACTGATCTACCTGACTGACCTAGCTGATATATCTGACTGACCCGACTGATCTACCCGACTGACCTGACCTACCTGACTGATCTACCTGACTGATCTACCTGACTGACCTGACTGATCTACCTGACTGACCTGACTGATCTGTCTGACTGACCTGACTGATCTACCAGACTGACCTCACTGATCTACCTGACTGATCTACGAGACTGACCTGACTGATCTGTCTGACTGACCTGACTGATCTACCTGACTGATCTACCTGACTGACCTGACGGATCTGACTGAGCTGTATTCTGACGGATCTGTGCTGTCTGACTCTCTTCCCTCCTCTCCATATCTACCTGACTGACCTCACCCCTCTGTTCTCTGTGACCTCTCTCTCTCTACCTTCTCTCTCCTCAAAGACTCTCTCTCTCTCTCTCTCTCTCTCTCTCTCTCTCTCTCTGACTGATCTATATCGATCTATCTCTCTCTCTCTCTCTCTACCTTCTCTCACCCCTCCATATCAAAGAGGCTGTCTCTGATCTCTCTCTTTCTCTCTCTCTCTCTCTCCTCTCTCTCTTTCTCTCTCTCTCTCTCTCTCTCTCTCTCTCTCTCTCTCTCTCTCTCTCTCTCTCCTCTTTCTTCTCTCACCCCTCCATATCTAAGAGGCTGTCTCTCTCTCTCTTTCTTCTCTCACCCCTCCATGCCCTTGTCTGCAGTAGTCATAGCAGCACTACCACTTTTATTCTAGACATTACTGTGGACTGATTCACCCTGTCCTCCAGACTGACTCCGTTCACTGTGAGGGGCAATTGACTTAATGATTTCACATTAGACTGACCAGTTAAGTTTAAACTAAAGCCTGTAGTGTCTAAACTTAGTTCCCTGCTCAGGGCCAGTAGACATTAATGGGACTTGAATAAATGGGATGGAGTATGTGGAGACACGCTTAGACAGGCAGATTTATGTGGAGTACACACACACACACACACACACACACACACACACACACACACACACACACACACACACACACACACACACACACACACACACACACACATTAGAGACCGTAGTCATTTTCCCCAGTCCTTTTCTCTTCAGCGCGTGTCCCAGTCCTGGTCTGATGTCACAGGGTTAGCTGAGGTTGTGGCAGCATGTGGAACACACTCAACAGTGCTGGGACTGTCACCACGTCCTCCATGACACGTCCCTGTCCCCTAGCCAGCATCTTGGTCTGGGACTGGACACCACAGACAGCTAACCCTGAGGGCCCAAGACATGGGACATTAACCAGCCCAAGTCAGCTTAGCCAGCCTCTTCTCTGTCCCCTAGACAGCCCCCTAAACCAGCCCCGTATACCCAGCCTCTTCTCTGCCCCCTAGACAGCCCCCTAACCAGCCCCGTACACCCAGCCTCTTCTCTGTCCCCTAGAGAGCCCCCTAACCAGCCCCGTACACCCAGCCTCTTCTCTGCCCCCTAGACAGCCCCCTAACCAGCCCCGTACACCCAACCCAGCCTCTTCTCTGTCCCCTAGACAGCCCCCTAACCAGCCCCGTACACCCAGCCTCCTCTCTGTCCCCTAGACAGCCCCCTAACCAGCCCCGTACACCCAGCCTCTTCTCTTCCCCTAGACAGCCCCCGAACCAGCCCCCTAACCAGCCCCATACACCCAGCCTCTTCTCTGTCCCCTAGACAGCCCCCTAACCAGCCCCGTACACCCAGCCTCTTCTCTGCCCCCTAGACAGCCCCCTAACCAGCCCTGTATACCCAGCCTCTTCTCTGCCCCCTAGACAGCCCCCTAACCAACCCCGTACACCCAGCCTCTTCTCTTCCCCCTAGACAGCCCCCTAACCAGCCCCCTAACCAGCCCTGTATACCCAGCCTCTTCTCTGCCCCCTAGACAGCCCCCTAACCAGCCCCGTACACCCAGCCTCTTCTCTTCCCCCTAGACAGCCCCCTAACCAGCCCCCTAACCAGCCCTGTATACCCAGCCTCTTCTCTGCCCCCTAGACAGCCCCCTAACCAGCCCTGTACACCCAGCCTCTTCTCTTCCCCCTAGACAGCCCCCTAACCAGCCCCCTAACCAGCCCTGTACACCCAGCCTCTTCTCTTCCCCCCTAGACAGCCCCCTAACCAGCCCTGTATACCCAGCCTCCTCTCTGCCCCCTAACCAGCCCTGTATACCCAGCCTCCTCTCTGCCCCCTAACCAGCCCTGTATACCCAGCCTCCTCTCTGCCCCCTAACCAGCCCCGTACACCCAGCTTCTTCTCTTCCCCCTAGACAGCCCCCTAACCAGCCCCGTACACCCAGCCTCTTCTCTTCCCCTAGACAGCCCCCTAACCAGCCCCGTACACCCAGCCTCTTCTCTGCCCCCTAACCAGCCCCGTACACCCAGCCTCTTCTCTTCCCCCTAGACAGCCCCCTAACCAGCCCCGTACACCCAGCCTCTTCTCTGCCCCCTAACCAGCCCCGTACACCCAGCTTCTTCTCTGCCCCCTAGACAGCCCCCTAACCAGCCCCAATACACCCAGCCTCTTCCTCTCCTACTGGGCCTTGATGTCACAGACAGCTAACCTCTGGGGAAGGCAGGGGAGGGGGAGGATAGCCAGCAGGGGAGGGCTGTCTAGGGGGCAGGGGGGGGATGGTACACTCTTACGTGTGTACCCCTTATTCTCACCCCTCACACCCTCTATTCCCCCTCTAATTACCCCTATATTCCCCCTCTATACCCCCTCTATTCCCCCTCTATTCTCCCTCTAATTCCCCCTCTATTCCCCCTCTATTAACCCCTCTATTCCCTCATCACCCCTCCCATGGTTAGAGCAGGTGCCTGGCTGTCGTGAACTGTGTGTGTGTCTCCGTTCACCCCCACCCTAGCACGGTTTCTATCTGTTGGGTTTGGGCGTGGCCTGCGGGCGTGGCCTGCGGGCGTGGCCTGCGGGCGTGGCCTGCATGGAACTGAAATTAGGAGAAGAAAGAGAAACATACATAAAGTTGGAGGCGTGGCCCTCCCTGTCATCAGGTCAGTGTTGGAGGCGTGGCCCTCCCTGTCCTCAGGTCAGTGTTGGAGGCGTGGCCCTCCCTGTCCTCAGGTCAGTGTTGGAGGCGTGGCCCTCCCTGTCCTCAGGTCAGTGTTGGAGGCGTGGCCCTCCCTGTCCTCAGGTCAGTGTTGGAGGCGTGGCCCTCCCTGTCCTCAGGTCAGTGTTGGAGGCGTGGCCCTCCCTGTCCTCAGGTCAGTGTTGGAGGCGTGGCCCTCCCTGTCCTCAGGTCAGTGTTGGAGGCGTGGCCCTCCCTGTCCTCAGGTCAGTGTTGGAGGCGTGGCCCTCCCTGTCCTCAGGTCAGTGTTGGTCCTCAGGTCAGTGTTGGAGGCGTGGCCCTCCCTGTCCTCAGGTCAGTGTTGGAGGCGTGGCCCTCCCTGTCCTCAGGTCAGTGTTGGAGGCGTGGCCCTCCCTGTCCTCAGGTCAGTGTTGGAGGCGTGGCCCTCCCTGTCCTCAGGTCAGTGTTGGAGGCGTGGCCCTCCCTGTCCTCAGGTCAGTGTTGGAGGCGTGGCCCTCCCTGTCCTCAGGTCAGTGTTGGAGGCGTGGCCCTCCCTGTCCTCAGGTCAGTGTTGGAGGCGTGGCCCTCCCTGTCCTCAGGTCAGTGTTGGAGGCGTGGCCCTCCCTGTCCTCAGGTCAGTGTTGGAGGCGTGGCCCTCCCTGTCCTCAGGTCAGTGTTGGAGGCGTGGCCCTCCCTGTCCTCAGGTCAGTGTTGGAGGCGTGGCCCTCCCTGTCCTCAGGTCAGTGTTGGAGGCGTGGCCCTCCCTGTCCTCAGGTCAGTGTTGGAGGCGTGGCCCTCCCTGTCCTCAGGTCAGTGTTCAGGTCAGTGCGTGGCCCTCCCTGTCCTCAGGTCAGTGTTGGAGGCGTGGCCCTCCCTGTCCTCAGGTCAGTGTTGGAGGCGTGGCCCTCCCTGTCCTCAGGTCAGTGTTGGAGGCGTGGCCCTCCCTGTCCTCAGGTCAGTGTTGGAGGCGTGGCCCTCCCTGTCCTCAGGTCAGTGTTGGAGGCGTGGCCCTCCCTGTCCTCAGGTCAGTGTTGGAGGCGTGGCCCTCCCTGTCCTCAGGTCAGTGTTGGAGGCGTGGCCCTCCCTGTCCTCAGGTCAGTGTTGGAGGCGTGGCCCTCCCTGTCCTCAGGTCAGTGTTGGAGGCGTGGCCCTCCCTGTCCTCAGGTCAGTGTTGGAGGCGTGGCCCTCCCTGTCCTCAGGTCAGTGTTGGAGGCGTGGCCCTCCCTGTCCTCAGGTCAGTGTTGGAGGCGTGGCCCTCCCTGTCCTCAGGTCAGTGTTGGAGGCGTGGCCCTCCCTGTCCTCAGGTCAGTGTTGGAGGCGTGGCCCTCCCTGTCCTCAGGTCAGTGTTGGAGGCGTGGCCCTCCCTGTCCTCAGGTCAGTGTTGGAGGCGTGGCCCTCCCTGTCCTCAGGTCAGTGTTGGAGGCGTGGCCCTCCCTGTCCTCAGGTCAGTGTTGGAGGCGTGGCCCTCCCTGTCCTCAGGTCAGTGTTGGAGGCGTGGCCCTCCCTGTCCTCAGGTCAGTGTTGGAGGCGTGGCCCTCCCTGTCCTCAGGTCAGTGTTGGAGGCGTGGCCCTCCCTGTCCTCAGGTCAGTGTTGGAGGCGTGGCCCTCCCTGTCCTCAGGTCAGTGTTGGAGGCGTGGCCCTCCCTGTCCTCAGGTCAGTGTTGGAGGCGTGGCCCTCCCTGTCCTCAGGTCAGTGTTGGAGGCGTGGCCCTCCCTGTCCTCAGGTCAGTGTTGGAGGCGTGGCCCTCCCTGTGCTCAGGTCAGTGTTGGAGGCGTGGCCCTCCCTGTCCTCAGGTCAGTGTTGGAGGCGTGGCCCTCCCTGTCCTCAGGTCAGTGTTGGAGGCGTGGCCCTCCCTGTCCTCAGGTCAGTGTTGGAGGCGTGGCCCGTGGCCTGGCCCTCCCTGTCCTCAGGTCAGTGTTGGAGGCGTGGCCCTCCCTGTCCTCAGGTCAGTGTTGGAGGCGTGGCCCTCCCTGTCCTCAGGTCAGTGTTGGAGGCGTGGCCCTCCCTGTCCTCAGGTCAGTGTTGGAGGCGTGGCCCTCCCTGTCCTCAGGTCAGTGTTGGAGGCGTGGCCCTCCCTGTCCTCAGGTCAGTGTTGGAGGCGTGGCCCTCCCTGTCCTCAGGTCAGTGTTGGAGGCGTGGCCCTCCCTGTCCTCAGGTCAGTGTTGGAGGCGTGGCCCTCCTGTCCTCAGGTCAGTGTTGGAGGCGTGGCCCTCCCTGTCCTCAGGTCAGTGTTGGAGGCGTGGCCCTCCCTGTCCTCAGGTCAGTGTTGGAGGCGTGGCCCTCCCTGTCCTCAGGTCAGTGTTGGAGGCGTGGCCCTCCCTGTCCTGAGGTCAGTGTTGGAGGCGTGGCCCTCCCTGTCCTCAGGTCAGTGTTGGGAGGCAGGTCAGTGTTGGAGGCGTGAGGCCCTCCCTGTCCTCAGGTCAGTGTTGGAGGCGTGGCCCTCCTGTCCTCAGGTCAGTGTTGGAGGCGTGGCCCTCCCTGGCCTCAGGTCAGTGTTGGAGGTGTGGCCCTCCCTGAGAACAGGTCAGTGTTGGGCGTGGCCCTCCCTGTTCTCAGGTCAGTGTTGGAGGTGTGGCCCTCCCTGTCCTCAGGTCAGTGTTGGAGGCGTGGCCCTCCCTGTCCTCAGGTCAGTGTTGGAGGCGTCCCCTCCCTGTCCTCAGGTCAGTGTTGGAGGCGTCCCCTCCCTGTCCTCAGGTCAGTGTTGGAGGCGTGGCCCTCCCTGTCCTCGGGTCAGTGTTGGAGGCGTCCCCTCCCTGTCCTCAGGTCAGTGTTGGAGGCGTCCCCTCCCTGTCCTCAGGTCAGTGTTGGAGGCCTTAGAGCTGCTTCCAACTAACACAGAGGAGGGAGGCAGGACAGACTTGAGAACAGCTGTATAGGGCTTAGGCCTCAGGGCCAGAGGGAGGCAGGACAGACTGAGAACAGCAGGGGGCCTCAGGGCCAGAGGGAGGCAGGACAGACTTGAGAACAGCTGTATAGGGCTCTGGCCTCAGGGCCAGAGGGAGGCAGGACAGACTTGAGAACAGCTGTATAGGGCTTAGGCCTCAGGGCCAGAGGGAGGCAGGACAGACTTGAGAATAGCTGTATTGGGTTCAGGCCTCAGGGCAAAATCCAAACTTGCGTGATGTCGCACTATCAGTGACCATCCGCTCTTATCGTAACCTCTAACCACTGACCTCTGACCCCTCCCCTCTGTCCAGGCCCAGAATGCCATGCTGGAAGCCCAGGCCAACACGGAGCTGTCAGAACGCATCGTTACTCTGGAACAGGAAGTGGCTCGGCACAGAGAGGATTCTGGGAAGGCCCAGGTGGAGGTGGACCGATTGCTGGAGATCCTCAGAGAGATGGAGAATGAGAAGAACGACAAGGACAAGAAAATCAATGAACTGGAGAAGTAAGAGTGTGTGTTCTCTACAATAATATATAACCCCTGTCTGTCTGTCTGTCTGTCTGTCTGTCTGTCTGTCTGTCTGTCTGTCTGTCTGTCTGTCTCTCTGTCTCTCTGTCTGCTCTGTCTCCTGTCTGCCTGTCTGCCTGTCTCCTCTCCCTCTGTCTCCCTCTCCCTCCCTCCCTCCCTCCCTCCCTCCCTCCCTCCCTCCCTCCCTCCCTCCCCCCTCCCTCCCTCCCTCCCTCCCTCCCCCTCCTCCCTCCCTCCCTCCCTCCTAAACACTCCCTATACCCTCCCTAAACACTCCCTATACTCCATTATAAATCACCATAAACACTCCCTATACTGCATTATAACCTGGGTGGTTCGAGCCCTGAATGCTGATTGGCTGACAGCCGTGGTATATCAGACCGTATATACCACAGGTATGACAACATTTGTATTTTTACTGCTCTAATTACGTTGGTAACCAGTTTATAATAGCAATAAGGCACCTTGGGGGTTTGTGGTATATGGCTAATATACCACGGCTGAGGGCTGTTTCCAGGCACTCCGCGTTGTGTCGTGACTAAGAACAGCCATTAGCCGTGGTGTATTGGCCATATAGCACACCTCCTCGTGCCTCATTGCTTCATTCTAGCATCATGCACAGTACTTCACCTAAGGGTTTACTCTAAGGGTTTACTCTAAGGGTTTACTCTAAGGGTTTACTCTAAGGGTTTACTCTTGGCCCCTGAAGCCAGATTAGCCAACCCCTCACACATTCACTACACCTCCTACTCGCCTCCATTGTTTTAGTGCCTTGATGATGCTTTTCCCCTGGAGTTACAGCTTATGGTAATGAGGGCTGTTGTATACGGTGGCCTGTAGGGATCATGTTGTCTGTGGAGTGTAGATGTGGGTGGAACCCCTGGTACTCTGATCAATGTGTATCAGCACCTCTTTATTCAACACAGCTCTCACACAGCCTCCACCCCACTTAGCATGCAGGAGAGGCTGACTATTCAACACAGCCTCCACCCCACTTAGCATGCAGGAGAGGCTGACTATTCAACACAGCCTCCACCCCACTTAGCATGCAGGAGAGGCTGACTATTCAACACAGCCTCCACCCCACTTAGCATGCAGGAGAGGCTGACTATTCAACACAGCCTCCACCCCATTTAGCATGCAGGAGAGGCTGACTATTCAACACAGCCTCCACCCCACTTAGCATGCAGGAGAGGCTGACTATTCAACACAGCCTCCACCCCACTTAGCATGCAGGAGAGGCTGACTATTCAACACAGCCTCCACCCCATTTAGCATGCAGGAGAGGCTGACTATTCAACACAGCCTCCACCCCATTTAGCATGCAGGAGAGGCTGACTATTCAACACAGCCTCCACCCCATTTAGCATGCAGGAGAGGCTGACTATTCAACACAGCCTCCACCCCACTTAGCATGCAGGAGAGGCTGACTATTCAACACAGCCTCCACCCCATTTAGCATGCAGGAGAGGCTGACTATTCAACACAGCCTCCACCCCATTTAGCATGCAGGAGAGGCTGACTATTCAACACAGCCTCCACCCCACTTAGCATGCAGGAGAGGCTGACTATTCAACACAGCCTCCACCCCATTTAGCATGCAGGAGAGGCTGACTCATTGCAACACAGCCTCCACCCCATTTAGCATGCAGGAGAGGCTGACTATTCAACACAGCCTCCACCCCACTTAGCATGCAGGAGAGGCTGACTATTCAACACAGCCTCCACCCCATTTAGCATGCAGGAGAGGCTGACTATTCAACACAGCCTCCACCCCACTTAGCATGCAGGAGAGGCTGACTATTCAACACAGCCTCCACCCCACTTAGCATGCAGGAGAGGCTGACTATTCAACACAGCCTCCACCCCACTTAGCATGCAGGAGAGGCTGACTATTCAACACAGCCTCCACCCCATTTAGCATGCAGGAGAGGCTGACTATTCAACACAGCCTCCACCCCATTTAGCATGCAGGAGAGGCTGACTATTCAACACAGCCTCCACCCCATTTAGCATGCAGGAGAGGCTGACTATTCAACACAGCCTCCACCCCATTTAGCATGCAGGAGAGGCTGACTATTCAACACAGCCTCCACCCCATTTAGCATGCAGGAGAGGCTGACTATTCAACACAGCCTCCACCCCATTTAGCATGCAGGAGAGGCTGACTGGCAAGGGCACAATTGTTGTGTCTGTCTGTCTCCCTGTTTGTTTCATTTCCTAGTCTGAGTTTGTGTCTGTATATACAACTGTCTAAGTGTATATGTCTTTGAGTATGTGCGTGTGTGTCTCTGTGTGTGTCTCTCTCTGTGTGTGTGTGTGCGTCTATCTCTATAACTGTCTGTGTGTGTGTGTCTGTGTGTGTGTGTCTCTATAACTGTCTGTGTGTGTGTGTCTCTATAACTGTCTGTGTGTGTGTCTGTGCGTGTGTTTCTCTGTGTGTGTGTGTGTCTCTATAACTGTCTGTGTGTGTGTGTCTGTATCTCTGTGTGTGTCTCTCTGTCTCTGTGTGTGTCTGTCTCTATAACTGTGTGTGTGTGTGTCTGTGTGTGTCTGTATATACGGCTGTCTGAGTATGTGTGTGTGTCTGTGTGTCTGTGTGTGTCTGTATATACAGCTGTCTGAGTGTGTTTTAGTCCACGTGGACTAATTGGTGATAATTAATTGTAGGCTACTTTAGGATTTCTTCCATCTCTGTCTCTGTATAAATACATCAAATAATGAATAATGCAGCACTTCAAAACAGCCTTGATGCTGTGTGTGTGTGTGTGTGTGTGTGTGTGCGTGCGTGCGTGCGTGCGTGCGTGCGTGTCATTAGGGGGTGTGAACTGACGTCTGGAACTAAATCTGAACGAGCCGAGCTTTTCCTCTGGGCCATTAATGCAGACACTTTGGTTGCCTCCCAAATGGCACCCTATTCCCTACCTAGTGCACTACTTTCAAACAGAACCCTACATAGTGCACTACTTTCAACCAGAACCCTACCTAGTGCACTACTTTCAAACAGAACCCTACCTAGTGCACTACTTTCAAACAGAACCCTACCTAGTGCACTACTTTCAAACAGAACCCTACCTAGTGCACTACTTTCAAACAGAACCCTACCTAGTGCACTACTTTCAAACAGAACCCTACCTAGTGCACTACTTTCAAACAGAACCCTACCTAGTGCACTACTTTCAACCAGAACCCTACCTAGTGCACTACTTTCAACCAGAACCCTACATAGTGCACTACTTTCAAACAGAACCCTACCTAGTGCACTACTTTCAACCAGAATTCTACCTAGTGCACTACTTTCAAACAGAACCCTACGTAGTGCACTACTTTCAACCAGAATTCTACCTAGTGCACTACTTTCAAACAGAACCCTACCTAGTGCACTACTTTCAACCAGAATTCTACCTAGTGCACTACTTTCAAACAGAACCCTACGTAGTGCACTACTTTCAACCAGAACCCTACCGAGTGCACTACTTTCAACCAGAACCCTACATAAGTGCACTACTTTCAACCAGGGTCCTGCCTAGTGCACTACTTTCAACCAGAACCCTACGTAGTGCACTACTTTCAACCAGAACCCTACCGAGTGCACTACTTTCAACCAGAACCCTACATAAGTGCACTACTTTCAACCAGGGTCCTGCCTAGTGCACTACTTTCAACCAGAACCCTACGTAGTGCACTACTTTCAATCAGAATCCATAGCACTATATAGGGACAAAGGTGTCACTTGAGATGCATGACTGACCCCAGATCACTGTAGCCTTACTGGGTCCTGCTTTCACACCAGACAGACAGACACCCTGCCTCCCTCTCTACAATGAACAGCTAAATCACATGACAAATTGTGTTTAGCTGCACCTGCTCTGTTCTGTGCCAAGAGTCAGTGGAACATGTAGGATGTGGTTCCAGGTGTGTTAGGGGGAGGAGGGTGTGTGTGAGGGGGAGGAGGGTGTGTGTGAGGGGGGGAGGAGGGTGTGTGTGAGGGGGGAGGAGGGGGGTGTGTTAGGGGGAGGAGGGGTGTGTTAGGGGAGGAGGGGGTGTGTGAGGGGGGAGGAGGGTGTGTGTGAGGGGGGAGGAGGGGTGTGTGTGAGGGGGAGGAGGGGGTGTTAGGGGGAGGAGGGGCTGTGTTAGGGGAGGAGGGGGTGTGTGAGGGGGAGGAGGGGGTGTGTTAGGGGGGTGGAGGGGGGAGGAGGGGGAGGAGGGGTGTGTGAGGGGGAGGAGGGGGTGTGTGAGGGGGAGGAGGGGGGGTGTGAGGGGGAGGGGGTGTGTGAGGGGGGGGAGGGGGTGTGTGGGAGGGGGAGGAGGGTGTGTGTTAGGGGAGGAGGGGGTGTTAGGGGGGAGGGGGTGTGTGAGGGGGGGAGGAGGGGTGTGTGTGGGGGAGGAGGGGGTGTGTTAGGGGAGGAGGGGGTGTGTGAGGGGGAGGAGGGTGTGTGAAGGGGGGAGGGGGTGTGTGTGTGAGGGGGGAGGAGGGGGTGTGTGAGGAGGGGGGGAGGAGGATGTGTGTGAGGGGGGGGAGGAGGGTGTGTGTGAGGGGGAGGAGGGTGTGTGAGGGGGAGGAGGGTGTGTGTGAGGGGGAGGAGGGGGTGTGTGAGGGGGGGAGGAGGGGTGTGTGTGAGGGGAGGAGGGGTGTGTGTGGGGAGGAGGGGGGTGTGTGAGGGGAGGAGGGGGTGTGTGAGGGGGAGGAGGAGGTGTGTGAGAGGGGGAGGAGGAGGGTGTGTGAGGGGGAGGAGGAGGTGTGTGTGAGGGGGAGGAGGGGGGTGTGAGGGGGGAGGAGGTGGTGTGTGAGGGAGGGGGAGGAGGTGTGTGTGAGGGGGAGGAGGAGGTGTGTGAGGGGAGGGGGAGGGTGGAGGGGAGGAGGAGGGTGTGTGAGGGGGAGGAGGGGTGTGTGAGGGGGAGGAGGAGGTGTGTGAGGGGGAGGAGGGGTGTGTGAGGGGGGGAGGGGGTGTGTGGAGGGGGAGGGGGGTGTGTGAGGGGGAGGAGGGGTGTGTGTGAGGGGGAGGAGGGGTGTGTGTGAGGAGGGGGAGGAGGAGGTGTGTGAGGGGGAGGAGGGGGGTGTGTGAGGGGGGAGGAGGTGTGTGTGAGGGGGAGGAGGGGGGTGTGAGGGGAGGGGGAGGAGGTGTGTGTGTGGGGGAGGAGGAGGTGTGTGAGGGGGGGAGGGGGTGTGTGTGAGGGGAGGAGGAGGTGTGTGTGAGGGGGAGGGGGGGGAGGAGGTGTGTGGAGGGGGAGGAGGGGGTGTGTGAGGGGGAGGAGGAGGGTGTGTGAGGGGGAGGAGGGGGGTGTGGGGGGAGGAGGGGGTGTGAGGGGGAGGAGGGGGTGTGTGGGGGAGGAGGGTGTGGGTGACCTCCTCCACCAGTGAGGGGGAGGAGGTGTGTGAGGGGGGGGGGGAGGGTGTGTGTGAGGGGGGAGGAGGGGTGTGTGTGAGGGGAGGGGGTGTGTGAGGGGGAGGAGGGGTGTGTGTGAGGGGGAGGAGGTGTGTGTGAGGGGGAGGGGGTGTGTGGGGGAGGAGGGGTGTGTGTGAGGGGGAGGAGGGGGGGTGTGTGAGGGGGAGGAGGGGGTGTGTGAGGGGGGAGGAGGAGTGTGTGAGGGGGAGGAGGGGGGGGTGTGTGTGAGGGGAGGGGGTGTGTGAGGGGGAGGAGGAGTGTGTGTGGGGGAGGAGGGGTGTGTGTGAGGGGGAGGAGGGGGTGTGTGTGAGGGGGAGGAGGGGGTGTGTGTGAGGGGGAGGAGGGGGTGTGTGTGAGGGGGGGAGGAGGAGGGGGTGTGTGAGGGGGAGGAGGGGGTGTGTGTGAGGGGAGGAGGGGGTGTGTGAGGGGGAGGAGGGGTGTGTGGGAGGGGGGAGGAGGGGAGGAGGTGTGTGAGGGGGAGGAGGGGGTGTGTGTGAGGGGGGGAGGAGGGTGTGTGTTAGGGGGGTGTTAGGGGGTGTCTGTTAGGGGAGGAGGGGTGTGTGTTAGGGGAGGGGGGTGAGGAGGGGGTGAGGAGGGGGGTGTCTGAGGGGGAGGAGGGGGTGTGTTGGGGGTGTGGAGGGGGAGGAGGAGGTGTGTCTGAGGGGGAGGAGGAGGGTGTGTGTTAGGGGGGGGGTGAGGGGAGGGGGGAGGAGGAGGTGTGTCTGAGGGGGAGGAGGAGGGGGTGTGTGAGGGGGGGGTATTGAACAGCATGAGTTGTGCTGCTCTCCCTCTCTCATTAAAAACATTAGGAGGCATCCACTCTCTCTCTCTGTCTCTCTCTCAGCTGTGTGTGTGTGCCTGCATGTTTTCCGGAAGCTTCCACTGGAGAGGATAGTGGGGGGTGAGGGCGCTCTCTCACCCCTTTGACCACGGGCAGAAACCAGTGGGCACGTCAGCCAGAACCCCTGCAGTATGTCTCTGTCAGAACCAGGCTCACAACTGACGGCTGCTTGGCACAATCACAACACACACAGACACACACACACACACACACACACACACACACACACACACACACACACACACACACACACACACACACACACACACACACACACACACACACACACACACACACACACACACACACACACACACACACACACACATTCTGCTCCCGACAACCAACAGTGGTGGCTTCTGGCCAGAGCAGGGCAGGGGAGCACAGAGAGGGTCAGAGGTCGGGTACGTGACTGCTATACTAAGAGAAGAGAGGGAAACTGGTAGAGGAAGAGAGAAGTTAGAGAGTGTGGAACAGGAGAGGAGAAAGAGAAGGGACTTGGTGGAGGAAAAACAGAAAAGGAAACACAGAATCCCAAACCTGTTACCTCCTCCACCAGCCTGTCTGTTACCTCCTTCACCAGCCTGTCTGTTACCTCCTTCACCAGCCTGTCTGTTACCTCCTCCACCAGCCTGTCACACCAGCCTGTCTGTTACCTCCTTCACCAGCCTGTCTGTTACCTCCTCCACCAGCCTGTCTGTTACCTCCTCCACCAGCCTGTCTGTTACCTCCTACACCAGCCTGTCTGTTACCTCCTTCACCAGCCTGTCTGTTACCTCCTCCACCAGCCTGTCTGTTACCTCCTTCACCAGCCTGTCTGTTACCTCCTCCACCAGCCTGTCTGTTACCTCCTCCACCAGCCTGTCTGTTACCTCCTCCACCAGCCTGTCTGTTACCTCCTCCACCAGCCTGTCTGTTACCTCCTTCACCAGCCTGTCTGTTACCTCCTTCACCAGCCTGTCTGTTACCTCCTTCACCAGCCTGTCTGTTACCTCCTCCACCAGCCTGTCTGTTACCTCCTTCACCAGCCTGTCTGTTACCTCCTTCACCAGCCTGTCTGTTACCTCCTTCACCAGCCTGTCTGTTACCTCCTTCACCAGCCTGTCTGTTACCTCCTCCACCAGCCTGTCTGTTACCTCCTTCCACCAGCCTGTCTGTTACCTCCTCCACCAGCCTGTCTGTTAGCCCTCCTTCACCAGCCTGTCTGTTACCTCCTCCACCAGCCTGTCTGTTACCTCCTTCACCAGCCTGTCTGTTACCTCCTTCACCAGCCTGTCTGTTACCTCCTTCACCAGCCTGTCTGTTACCTCCTTCACCAGCCTGTCTGTTACCTCCTTCACCAGCCTGTCTGTTACCTCCTTCACCAGCCTGTCTGTTAGCCTGTCTCCTTCACCAGCCTGTCTGTTACCTCCTTCACCAGCCTGTCTGTTACCTCCTTCACCAGCCTGTCTGTTACCTCCTCCACCAGCCTGTCTGTTACCTCCTCCACCAGCCTGTCTGTTACCTCCTTCACCAGCCTGTCTGTTACCTCCCTGTCACCTCCCAGCCTGTCTGTTACCTCCTTCACCAGCCTGTCTGTTACCTCCTTCACCAGCCTGTCTGTTACTCTCCTTCACCAGCCTGTCTGTTACCTCCTTCACCAGCCTGTCTGTTACCTCCTTCACCAGCCTGTCTGTTACCTCCTTCACCAGCCTGTCTGTTACCTCCTTCACCAGCCTGTCTGTTACCTCCTTCACCAGCCTGTCTGTTACCTCCTTCACCAGCCTGTCTGTTACCTCTCCTTCACCAGCCTGTCTGTTACCTCCTTCACCAGCCTGTCTGTTACCTCCTTCACCAGCCTGTCTGTTACCTCCTTCACCAGCCTGTCTGTTACCTCCTTCACCAGCCTGTCTGTTACCTCCTTCACCAGCCTGTCTGTTACCTCCTTCACCAGCCTGTCTGTTACCTCCTTCACCAGCCTGTCTGTTACCTCCTTCACCAGCCTGTCTGTTACCTCCTTCACCAGCCTGTCTGTTACCTCCTTCACCAGCCTGTCTGTTACCTCCTTACCAGCAGAGTCTGTTACCTCCTTCACCAGCCTGTCTGTTACCTCCTCCACCAGCCTGTCTGTTACCTCCTTCACCAGCCTGTCTGTTACCTCCTTCACCAGCCTGTCTGTTACCTCCTCCACCAGCCTGTCTGTTACCTCCTTCACCAGCCTGTCTGTTACCTCCTTCACCAGCCTGTCTGTTACCTCCTTCACCAGCCTGTCTGTTACCTCCTTCACCAGCCTGTCTGTTACCTCCTTCACCAGCCTGTCTGTTACCTCCTTCACCAGCCTGTCTGTTACCTCCTTCACCAGCCTGTCTGTTACCTCCTTCACCAGCCTGTCTGTTACCTCCTTCACCAGCCTGTCTGTTACCTCCTTCACCAGCCTGTCTGTTACCTCCTTCACCAGCCTGTCTGTTACCTCCTTCACCAGCCTGTCTGTTACCTCCTTCACCAGCCTGTCTGTTACCTCCTTCACCAGCCTGTCTGTTACCTCCTTCACCAGCCTGTCTGTTACCTCCTTCACCAGCCTGTCTGTTACCTCCTTCACCAGCCTGTCTGTTACCTCCTTCACCAGCCTGTCTGTTACCTCCTTCACCAGCCTGTCTGTTACCTCCTTCACCAGCCTGTCTGTTACCTCCTTCACCAGCCTGTCTGTTACCTCCTTCACCAGCCTGTCTGTTATCTCCTTCACCAGTTCTATTCCATATGTTGTATATTTCTAGACACCTGTCAGTTTGGGCCAGAAGGAAGCCATCATCATGAATGTTCTCCCACCTTTCTACATCAGGTCCAGAAGGACATCTGACAGCCATTGACAGGGACAGAGACACACTGAATCCCTGTCTCTACATCAGGTCCAGAAGGACATCTGACAGCCATTGACAGGGACAGAGACACACTGAATCCCTGTCTCTACATCAGGTCCAGAAGGACATCGGACAGCCATTGACAGGGACAGAGACACACTGAATCCCTGTCTCTACATCAGGTCCAGAAGGACATCTGACAGCCATTGACAGGGACAGAGACACACTGAATCCCTGTCTCTACATCAGGTCCAGAAGGACATCTGACAGCCATTGACAGGGACAGAGACACACTGAATCCCTGTCTCTACATCAGGTCCAGAAGGACATCTGACAGCCATTGACAGGGACAGAGACACACTGAATCCCTGTCTCTACATCAGGTCCAGAAGGACATCGGACAGCCATTGACAGGGACAGAGACACACTGAATCCCTGTCTCTACATCAGGTCCAGAAGGACATCTGACAGCCATTGACAGGGACAGAGACACACTGAATCCCTGTCTCTACATCAGGTCCAGAAGGACATCTGACAGCCATTGACAGGGACAGAGACACACTGAATCCCTGTCTCTACATCAGGTCCAGAAGGACATCTGACAGCCAGGGACAGAGACAGAGACACACTGAATCCCTGTCTCTACATCAGCTCCAGAAGGACATCTGACAGTCAGGGACAGAGACAGAGACACACTGAATCCCTGTCTCTACATCAGGTCCAGAAGGACATCTGACAGCCATTGACAGGGACAGAGACACACTGAATCCCTGTCTCTACATCAGGTCCAGAAGGACATCTGACAGCCATTGACAGGGACAGAGACACACTGAATCCCTGTCTCTACATCAGGTCCAGAAGGACATCTGACAGCCAGGGACAGAGACAGAGACACTGAATCCCTGTCTCTACATCAGGTCCAGAAGGACATCTGACAGCCATTGACAGGGACAGAGACACACTGAATCCCTGTCTCTACATCAGGTCCAGAAGGACATCGGACAGCCATTGACAGGGACAGAGACACACTGAATCCCTGTCTCTACATCAGGTCCAGAAGGACATCTGACAGCCATTGACAGAGACAGAGACACACTGAATCCCTGTCTCTACATCAGGTCCAGAAGGACATCTGACAGCCATTGACAGGGACAGGGACACCCCAAATATCTTCCCTCCTGAGTAATCTGAGGAGGAGCAGTAGTGGCAGCAGAGGAGGCAGCATATGGAAAGAGTTGAGGTTTAGTGTTTTGTTGTGTGTTGAGGAGTGAAGATCGTTTTGTGTGTGTGATCATGTTTTGATGCTTGATCAGACATCAGTATCAGACCTCTTACTGACAGGAAACGTAAGCCTTGTCTGGCTGAAGATCAGTGGAACATTAGAGGGACAGAGACATTAGAGGGACAGAGACATTAGAGGGACAGAGACATTAGAGGGACAGAGACATTAGAGGGACAGAGACATTAGAGGGACAGAGACATTAGAGGGACAGAGACATGAGAGGGACAGAGACATGAGAGGGACAGAGACATGAGAGGGACAGAGACATGAGAGGGACAGAGACATGAGAGGGACAGAGACATGAGAGGGACAGAGACATCAGAGGGACAGAGACATTAGAGACACATGAGAGGGACAGAGACATGAGAGGGACAGAGACATTAGAGGGACAGAGACATTAGAGGGACAGAGACATGAGAGGGACAGAGACATGAGAGGGACAGAGACATGAGAGGGACAGAGACATGAGAGGGACAGAGACATGAGAGGGACAGAGACATGAGAGGGACAGAGACATGAGAGGGACAGAGACATGAGAGGGACAGAGACATGAGAGGGACAGAGACATGAGAGGGACAGAGACATGAGAGGGACAGAGACATGAGGGACAGAGACATTAGAGGGACAGAGACATCAGAGGGACAGAGACATCAGAGGGACAGAGACATGAGAGGGACAGAGACATGAGAGGGACAGAGACATGAGAGGGACAGAGACATGACAGGGACAGAGACATGACAGGGACAGAGACATGAGAGGGACAGAGACATGACAGGGACAGAGACATGAGAGGGACAGAGACATGAGAGGGACAGAGACATTAGAGGGACAGAGACATGACAGGGACAGAGACATTAGAGGGACAGAGACATGAGAGGGACAGAGACATGAGAGGGACAGAGACATTAGAGGGACAGAGACATGAGAGGGACAGAGACATGAGAGGGACAGAGACATTAGAGGGACAGAGACATTAGAGGGACAGAGACATTAGAGGGACAGAGACATGAGAGGGACAGAGACATGAGAGGGACAGAGACATGAGAGGGACAGAGACATGAGAGGGACAGAGACATTAGAGGGACAGAGACATTAGAGGGACAGAGACATTAGAGGGACAGAGACATTAGAGGGACAGAGACATGAGAGGGACAGAGACATGAGAGGGACAGAGACATGAGAGGGACAGAGACATGAGAGGGACAGAGACATGAGAGGGACAGAGACATGAGAGGGACAGAGACATGAGAGGGACAGAGACATGAGAGGGACAGAGACATGAGAGGGACAGAGACATGAGAGGGACAGAGACATGAGAGGGACAGAGACATTAGAGGGACAGAGACATGAGAGGGACAGAGACATGAGAGGGACAGAGACATTAGAGGGACAGAGACATGAGAGGGACAGAGACATGAGAGGGACAGAGACATGAGAGGGACAGAGACATTAGAGGGACAGAGACATGAGAGGGACAGAGACATTAGAGGGACAGAGACATGAGAGGGACAGAGACATTAGAGGGACAGAGACATTAGAGGGACAGAGACATTAGAGGGACAGAGACATTAGAGGGACAGAGACATGAGAGGGACAGAGACATGAGAGGGACAGAGACATCAGAGGGACAGAGACATGAGAGGGACAGAGACATTAGAGGGACAGAGACATTAGAGGGACAGAGACATAGAGGGACAGAGACATTAGAGGGACAGAGACATGAGAGGGACAGAGACATGAGAGGGACAGAGACATGAGAGGGACAGAGACATGAGAGGGACAGAGACATGAGAGGGACAGAGACATGAGAGGGACAGAGACATTAGAGGGACAGAGACATCAGAGGGACAGAGACATCAGAGGGACAGAGACATTAGAGGGACAGAGACATCAGAGGGACAGAGACATCAGAGGGACAGAGACATGAGAGGGACAGAGACATGGAGGGACAGAGACATGAGAGGGACAGAGACATAGAGGGACAGAGACATGAGAGGGACAGAGACATTAGAGGGACAGAGACATGAGAGAGGGACAGAGACATCAGAGGGACAGAGACATTAGAGGGACAGAGACATTAGAGGGACAGAGACATCAGAGGGACAGAGACATGAGAGGGACAGAGACATTAGAGGGACAGAGACATCAGAGGGACAGAGACATTAGAGGGACAGAGACATGAGAGGGACAGAGACATGAGAGGGACAGAGACATTAGAGGGACAGAGACATTAGAGGGACAGAGACATTAGAGGGACAGAGACATTAGAGGGACAGAGACATGAGAGGGACAGAGACATGACAGGGACAGAGACATCAGAGGGACCAGAGACATGAGAGGGACAGAGACATGAGAGGGACCAGAGACATGAGAGGGACAGAGACATGAGAGGGACAGAGACATTAGAGGGACAGAGACATTAGAGGGATAGAGACATTAGAGGGACAGAGAGGAACCATGGTGTGTGTGTGTATCTGTTCTGAGACACTGTCCCTCTCTCCCTCCCTCACTTCTAAGGGCAGAAAGGTTGTTTGGGGCGACGTGTCTTTGTTTATTTCATGATGTGGTGGTAATTGGGGTGGATTGAGTAACTCCATGCAAAGACAAATGGAGCTAAATAAATCAGCCATCAGAGTGGTGGCCAACGGCACAGATTTGGCTCTGAGAATGGATGGAGAGAAGGAATGAAAGAACGAATGGGAGGGAGGGAGGGAGGGAGGGACAGGGAGGGAGAGAGGGTGGGAGGGATGGAGGGAGGGAGGGAGGGAGGGAGGGAGAAGGAGACTAAATGCGATGCGTGGCGTCCGTTCAAAGCTAGAGTATGAAGCATTGCGTGTTTGTCACAGAAGCTGCCCCCGTTAGGTGAAACTAAGTGTCGGTCTGCTGTTCAATGTTGTCTGTCTGTCTGTCTGTCTGTCTGTCTGTCTGTCTGTCTGTCTGTCTGTCATATAATAATATAATAATGTCTGTCTGTCTGTCTCATCCTTTTTCACTTCCTCTCTCTCTCTTCTTCTCTCTTTCTATCTAGTCTTTGTGCTCTAAATGCTGATGTCCCGTCTGTGCACGTCACAGTAAAACTCCAAGTAGAATCTCTTTTAGAATGTTTGTTCCTGCTTACTAACCAAGCTCTCTGTTCTGTGTTCTCTCTCCTCGTCTCCCTCCTTCTCTCTCTCTCAAGTTCTCTCCTCGCCTCCCTCCTTCTCTCTCTCTCCTCGTCTCCCTCCTTCTCTCTCTCTCCTCGCCTCCCTCCTCTCTCTCTCCTCGTCTCCCTCCTTCTCTCTCTCTCATGTTCTCTCCTCGCCTCCCTCCTTCTCTCTCTCTCTCCTGTTCTCTCCTTCTCTCTCTCTGTCATGTTCTCTCCTCGTCCCCCTCCTCTCTCTCTCCTGTTCTCTCCTTCTCTCTCTCTCTCCTGTTCTCTCCTCGCCTCCCTCCTCTCTCTCTCCTCGTCTCCCTCCTTCTCTCTCTCTCCTGCTCTCTCCTTCTCTCTCTCTCTCGTGTTCTCTCCTTCGCTCTCCCTCCTCTCTCTCTCCTCGTCTCCCTCCTTCTCTCTCTCTCCTGTTCTCTCCTTCTCTCTCTCTCTCATGTTCTCTCCTCGTCTCCCTCCTTCTCTCTCTCTCCTCGCCTCCCTCCTTCTCTCTCTCTCCTGTTCTCTCCTTCTCTCTCTCCTGTTCTCTCCTCGCCTCCCTCCTCTCTCTCTCCTTGCCTCCCTCCTTCTCTCTCTCTCCTCGCCTCCCTCCTTCTCTCTCTCTCCTGTTCCCTCCTTCTCTCTCTCTCTCATGTTCTCTCCTCGCCTCCCTCCTTCTCTCTCTCTCCTGTTCTCTCCTTCTCTCTCTCTGTCATGTTCTCTCCTCGTCCCCCTCCTTCTCTCTCTCTCCTGTTCTCTCCTTCTCTCTCTCTGTCATGTTCTCTCCTCGTCTCCCTCCTTCTCTCTCTCTCCTGTTCTCTCCTTCTCTCTCTCTGTCATGTTCTCTCCTCGTCCCCCTCCTTCTCTCTCTCTCCTGTTCTCTCCTCTCTCTCTCCTATTCTCTCCTCGCCTCCCTCCTCTCTCTCTCCTCGTCTCCCTCCTTCTCTCTCTCTCCTCGTCTCCCTCCCTCCTTCTCTCCTTTTCTATTTGCCCTGGAACGCTCCTCTCTTCTCTACAGTTCTGCTTCAAGGTCAGTACTGCTTATCTGTCCCCTTTCCTTCCGTTTCTCCTCTGACCTGCCGTTGTTGTGAAAATGGGCTGGATGGTTCTGGTGGTAAACAGAGGATCTGCACTACGACCTATTTATTGCCTTACCTCTCTTATCTCACCTCATTTGCACACACTGTATATAGACTTTTTCTCTACTGTGTTATTGACTGTACGTTTGTTTACTCCATGTGTAACTCTGTGTTGTTGTATGTGTTGCACTGCTTTGCTTTATCTTGGCCAGGTCACATTGTAAATGAGAACTTGTTCTCAACTGGCCGACCTGGTTAAATAAAAGATTAAATTAAAAATTAAATTAAAAAATCCTCAACAACATCATCGTAGAGATAATCAACCGTACATGTCAGTCCTGGTTATTATATTATTACCTTAGCTGGTTATTATATGATTACCTCAGCTGGTTATTATAGTATTACCTCAGCTGGTTATTATAGTATTACCTCAGCTGGTTATTATAGTATTACCTCAGCTGGTTATTATATTATTACCTCATCTGGTTATTATATGATTACCTCAGCTGGTTATTATAGTATTACCTCAGCTGGTTATTATATTATTACCTCCGCTGGTTATTATATTATTACCTCAGCTGGTTATTATAGTATTACCTTAGCTGGTTATTATAGTATTACCTCTGCTGGTTATGATATTATTACCTCAGCTGGTTATTATATTATTACCTCAGCTGGTTATTATAGTATTACTTCAGCTGGTTATTATATTATTACCTTAGCTGATTATTATATTATTACCTCAGCTGGTTATTATATTATTACTTCAGCTGGTTATTATATTATTACCTTAGCTGGATTGAGGTCATATTATTATAGTTGCCTTGGTGACATGCTCCATCAGTCTGTCAGTGCTGGGGAGGGGAAGGCCATGTCTGCATCTGAAATAGCATTCTATTCCCTATGTAGTGCACTACTTTTGACCAAGGCCCATAGGGAGAGGTAAAGGTAATATAGTGCCATTTGGGACACAGCTCATGTCATTGTGGTTCCACAGTGATCCGGGGAGGTCTGTGTCTGTTTCCAGCCCCAGCCAAGGCTCACTGTAGGCAGCCTGGATCTGCTGAGCACGTCCCTGTCTCTGGATGTGGTGCAATCGCCGGTCGGGTCTTTTTCCGTTAGCCTTGGCTGGGGCTGAACATGTCGGCCTGGTCTGGTTGGTCTGAGGCTACACCGCCATGTGGGACCAGATTAGCCAGCCAGGGTAGGGGGTGTGTTGCCTTCCCACAACCCACCTCTTCGCTCCAGCTCTGCCATAACATAGATGTTACTGTTACAGCCACTGCCTCTGAGAAACAGCAGGCCCTGTCCACTCGTTAGAGGGCAGTGGTCCAAGCTCTGGCCCCAGCTCTCTGGCAATGTAGTGCATCGATCCCTGTAACCTATCCCATCTCCACCCTGGTTCACCCTTCTCTGGGCCTGAGAACACCCAGCTAACAACACACCATGGCTGGGTTCCTCTGTTTAGCCTCCCCCTTCCAGAGCTTTCTGTAGCATCCGTGCCAATGCTAACCGCTAACCACAACGCCACGGGTCGGATCGTACGAGTTCTGCCGTGTTGTCCAATCAGGCTTTAGTCTGCCTCAGCTGTGTGAGAATAGAACACTCCCGCGTGGACGAGGCGGGAAAGGAAATCAATGGATGCGTCCCAAATAGCACCCTCTTCCCTTCATAGTGCACTACGTTTAACTAGAACACTATGTGCCATGGTCAAAAGGAGTGCACTACATAAGGATTAGAGTAGCAATTGGACCGCGTCGGTTCTTTCACCTCGGCCCCGGGCACTCGAGCGTTCATCTTTACGACACCGACCGCTCCCTGGCAACGCTAGCTAAACGCCAACGCCAGGCCCAGCCAATGAGGCCAGTGTCAGCGTCCTGCTAGCCAATGTAAAGACCCCGGGTCGTAGAGAGGGGGGAAAGGAAAACAACCATCAACCATCTTCTGACTGACATTCTGGGGGAAGCGTGTGCCTGTGGCTTTAGCTGTAATGCTGGTCTTACTTCAGCGTCCCAAATGGCACCCTATTCCCAATGTAGTGCACTACTGTTGACCAGGGCCCGTTGGGTAGTGCACTATATAGGGAATAGAGTGGTATTTTAGAATGAGGTTTGTCTTTGATGGTGCAGGTCATGCTTTTATGAGAGCCAAACAGTCAATGTCCTTAGTTGACTTTGTGCTGTTTATCCAATTTTGGGCTTTCAGCGTGGGATGTGGTGTGTCTGTGTCTGTGTCTGTGTGTGTGTGTGTGTGTGTGTGGGGGGTACACAGTCAGAACCAGCCCTGTCAGAGCTTTAGCCCACGTTTATAGGGGGGAAATCAGACATTTAGATACTCTGAGACGAACAGATATGAAAGACCTACACTGTAGCCATCATCCCCTCAACTCCTCTTCTCTCCTCTCCCCTCTGCTCATCCTCCCCTCTGCTCATCCTCCCCTCTGCTCATCCTCCCCTCTGCTCCTCCTCTCCCCTCCTCTCCTCGCCCCTACTCTCCCTTTCCCTCCTTTCAACGCCGATCCACTCCTCTCCTCTCCTCTCCTCTCCTCTTCTCCTCTCTCTATTGTTGTGTATGTATTTCTCTATACAGATGGCATCTTAATTTCGAAGCATCCCTATAATTATTTCCTCTGCTCCTCTCATTTTAGGGTCTCATTTTGTATGGTCACTGACAATGACTCCTTTTGAATCAGGCAATTGTGCAGGAGCCTTCAAATAGACCCTTTAGAACCGGTCCTATAGGGGTCCTCTGGGAGTTGATCTGCACTCTGCCTGCCTGGTCCTAAAAGGTGCCGTCTCCCCCCTTATCAAATAGTAATAATAGCCATGTAGGCAGAGGCAGTAAGCTGCTACTATTATTATAAACACAGATCATTGACTCCTACCAGACAACTGGGGTTCTTTCCCAGGCGTAGTATTCTGACCACAATAACGCTTAATAACAAACTAGATCCTTGATCTCACTTTCAAAGGAACATTTGATACAGATATATAAAAAAATAAAAAATAAATCACTGATGTTTTCATGGTAATTCAGGGATAAGTCGTTTTATGAAATCTAGTCTCTAGAAGTAAACCCCCTGTAGCCAAAATAATTTCCTATCAAATATTAATGTCAGGAGGAACGAAAATAACTTTTAGACGCAACATTAATATCCACTTCTTAATTATTTTTCTGAATTTGAAGACCATGTAAATAATGGCAATTCAAAGTTTGAAAACATTAAAGCTTCATGAAGTTTGAGAATCAAAGTAATCCCTGCTCCCA